>NC_088874.1:15729253-15741753 GCF_032884065.1 Artemia franciscana
TGCAGTGCAGTGCATTATTATTCCTATAGACTAATGATTCGGCAGGATGAAGAAAATTATATTTTAAAATTCCGTGAATTGTTTCACCAGTTTGTCGTTGATATGTATGCTAAAATTGAATCAGAACGTTTTCTATATATCCGCCTGAATCAGACCAAGCTCCGCTCTGAACAATACATTCATTTGCGAGATGCAGTTATAAATGACAGTAATACCACAAACGTTGGAAGATTAACAATTTTACCTTCGTTATATGCTGGCTGTCCCCGTCATATGCATGAATATGCTCAAGATGCTATTGCGTATGTTCGTCTCTATGGTCGTCAAGATTTATTTATTACATTTACATGTAATCAATCTTGGGACGAGATACTGCAGCTTTTACTTCAAGGCCAATCGGCGGTTCATACGCATGACATTACGGCCCGTGTCTTCCGGCAAAAGTTGAAATCACTGATAAACTACATAGTAAAACTTGAAGTGTTTGGGTCAGTGCGATGCTGGATGTACTCAGTGGAATGGCGAAAACGAGGTTTGCCACACGCACAAATACTAATCTGGCTACATAAAAAAATTACTTCGAACGAAATTGATGATGTGATTTCCGCTGAAACACCTGATAAAAATGTCGATAAGGGGTTACATGATATTATTGTAAAAAATATGATACATGGACCTTGCGGTGCACTGAACGAAAATTCACCATGCATGGCCAAAGGAAGGTGCACAAAGCAATATCCTCGACTTTTAGTATCAAAGAGAATTACTGGCACTGATGGTTATCCACAATATAGAAGAAGATCTACTGAAGATGGCGGTAAAACAGCAATAATAAAGAAGCGTAACGGTACCACCATCGAAGTAGATAACCAGTGGGTTGTTCCATATTCCCCATTATTATCAAAAACATTTAATGCACACATAAACGTTGAATACTGTAACTCCGTAAAGGCAATCAAATACATATGTAAATACGTCAACAAAGGCAAAAAGATTTCGACAAAATCGTACAATATCAGGCTGGAAGATACATAAGCAGTAATGAAGCTGTTTGGCGAATTCTTTCATTTCCGATACATGAACGTAGTCCAGCTATTGTTCACTTAGCGGTACATTTACAGAATGGTCAACGTGTTTATTTCACGGAAGCCAATGTGCAACAAAGAGCCCTGAATCCACCGGATACAACATTAACAGCTTTTTTTTCGCTTTGCAAAAATGATTCTTTTGCAAAAAAACTGCTGTATACTGAAGTGCCTTCGTATTACACGTGGAATACTAAAAATAAAGTATTTGAACGTCGAAAACAGGGTAAGTCAGTCGACGGCCTACCTACCATCTTCAAAGATACCACGATAGGAAGACTACACCGTTCACCCCAATCAACATGAATGCTTCTTTCTACGCCTGCTTTTGGTGAATGTACCCGGTCCGACATCCTTTGAGTATTTGAGAACTGTAAACGGTACTATACATGACACTTACCGTAGTGCATGCCAAGCTCTGAATTTATTGGAGAATGACCAACACTGGGATAACTGCATCAATGACGCGTGCGAAACGTCAACCCCAAGTCAAATTCGTGCATTGTTTGGCATCATTTTAACAACTTGCTCTCCATCAGCTCCTACAGAGTTATGGGAAAAATATAAGTCAAAAATGTCCGAAGATATACTCCATCGAAAAGAGTTAGAGAGACGTCAGATATGACTTTTGATTTTACATCAGAAATTTATAACTACACTTTAGTTATTATAGAAGATTTGTGCGTACGTATGGTAAACAAACCTCTTCAGGATTTGGGAATGCCTTCACCTAACCGTATCGCTGCTGTTTCGACATGTGTAGAATTGGATCGTGAACAAAGTTACAGTACGAGTGATCTATTGTCGTATGTACAAAATAACATTTCCAAGTTAACGTCGGAACAAAAAGACATTTATGATACGATAATGCATTGTGTCGATAACAACGTTGGAGAAATTTTCTTTTTGGATGCGCCAGGAGGTACTGGTAAAACGTTTGTGATAAAACTGATTCTGGCATCAATTCGATAAAAAAATGATATAGCGTTGGCAATTGCGTCGTCCGGAATAGCCGCAACGTTGCTGCCTAGTGGAAGAACTGCTCATTCCGCTTTGAAATTGCCTCTGAATTTGCATTCTACAGAAACTGCCACGTGCAATATTTCCAAATCATCTGGGATGGGTAAAGTATTGCAGCAATGCAAACTTATTATTTGGGATGAGTGCACAATGGAACACAAAAAATCGCTCGAGGCTCTGGATCAATGCTTGAAAGATTTGAGAGGCAAGTCGAAACCCTTTGGCAGCACATTAATATTGCTTGCGGGAGATTTCAGGCAAACATTACCTATAATACCTAGATCAACTCCTGCAGACGAAATGAATGCTTGCCTGAAAAATTCTAATTTATGGGCACACGTAAAAATATTAAAATTAACTACAAATTATGCGTGTCCGATTGCAAAACGATGACTCTGGTCAAACATTTTCAGATCAATTGCTGGCAATTGGAAACGGAAAGCTCCCAGTAAACTCAATTTAAGGACGTATACAACTACCTGCTGATTTCTGTAATTTAGTGACGTCCAAAAATGAATTGATTGAAAAAGTATTTCCGAATATTCTAAAAAATTATAAAAATAATAAATGGCTAAGTGAAAGAGCGATTCTTACACCCAAAAATATAGACGTCCACGAAATCAACAATATTGTTTTGACCAAGATTCGAGACCAGGCAGTCCTTTACAAGTCAGTCGACACAGTTTTGGAACCAAATGAAACGGTTAATTATCCATCTGAATTTTTAAATTCCATAGATCTTTCAGGGTTTCCACCACACGTGCTACAACTAAAAATAGGCGTACCAATAATACTTTTAAGAAATATCAACCCACCAAAGCTTTGCAATGGCACGCGACTTGCCGTAAAAAAAAAAAAAAATGGAAAACCTAATAGAGGCCACAATCTTGACAGGGCCTTTGAGGGTGAGGCTGTTCTTATTCCTCGCATTCCCATGATTCCAACGGATCTGCCTTTTCAATTTAAAAGATTGCAATTCCCAATTCGATTAGCATTTGCAATCACCATTAACAAAGCTCAAGGTCAATCATTAGAAAAATGTGGTATAGATCTTAATACTGATTGTTTTTCCCATGGACAATTGTACGTTGCATGTTCGAGGGTCGGTAAACCTGACAATCTATTTATATGTAGCGACAATTTGACAGCGAAGAATGTTGTATATTCGCAAGTTTTACGCAGTTAATTTGTATTGTATCTATGTATCTATCTATCTATCTATCTATATAAAAACGAGTTGTGTGTATGCATGTTTGTTTGTTTGTAAAAAGAGCGTTTGCATATGACGTCATTATTAGTACATAAGGCTTTGTATATGCACAGACAATGGGAAAGCCAAGAATGTTGTATATTCGCAAGTTTTATGTAGTTTGAAACACATATATAAGTCTATCTATATTCACAGGTGGGACACAGGGACAAAACTACAATGGCACGTAACTAATAATGCGCGTAACGACTTACGCGCGCGGGGGGGCCTGGGGGGGCGCGAAGCGCCCCATCAACTAGGTGTTGGGGTGGCGCGAAGCGCCACCCCAACAGCTAGTACATATATATATATATAAATAAGTTGTCTGTGTGTGTGTCGAGTGATGTCATGTTTGTGTGTCGACTGACGTCATGTTTGTCGACTGACGTCATTATAAGGATTGAGCTGTATGCGTCATGAAGTTGTTTGTCGACTGACGTCATGTTTGTCAACTGATGAAATTACATACCGGGACACTGGGACACAAATGACGACCGGGACACAGGGAATATAAATGACGACCGGGACACAGGGACACATCTACAACGGGGACGCCGGGGGCACAGGCGGGATATATAAATGACGACCAGGACACAGGGATTGTTCGAATAGAAATTACAGACCGGGACACCGGGACACAAATGACGACCAGGACACAGGGAATAGAAATGACGACCGGGACACTCAAAGAGAAATTACAAACTGGGACACCGGGACACAAATGACGACCGGGACACAGGGAATATAAATGACGACCGGGACACAGGGACACATCATTAGAATAATGAGGTATAGATCTGAATACGGATTCTTTTTCCCATGGACAATTATATGTTGCATGTTCAAGAGTCAGTAAACCTGACAACCTATTTATATGCAACATATATATATATATATATATATATATATATATATATATATATATATATATATATATATATATATATATATATATATTATATATAATATATATATATATATATATATATATATATATATATATATATATATATAATATATATATATATATATATATATATATATTATATATATATATATATATATATATATATATATATATATATATATATAATATATATATATATATATATATATATATATATATATATATATATATATAATATATATATATATATATATATATATATCTATTCGCAGGTGGGACACAGGGACACAACTACAATGGCGCGTAACTAATATGGCGCGTATCGACTTACGCGCGCGGGGGGGCTTCGCGCCCCACCAACTAGGTGTTGGGGTGGCGCGAAGCGCCACCCCAACAGCTAGTATCTTTATAAAAGAGCAATAATTTTTTTTTTCTCGAAAACGGCTCCATATTTTTTCAGGAAAATTTTTTCGCAGATTAAAACGACCTATATAGGTCAGAAGGTTGAGAAAATTGGTTAAAAACATTAATTTTGGAAAAAAGGTTTATGTCAGCGACGCCATTTTTGTATACATCATTGCAGTATTGCAATGACGTCAGATTTATCTAGAAAATTGAAGATTTTCATGCATGGAAAATTTTATATTGAATTTCTGAAAGCAAGAAACTGGCAATTGCAAAAATATTTGTATCTATTTGTAGAAGGGATTACAACATTCAAAAACCTTAAAAAAGAAAACCAAAAGTTTGAAGCTTGGTAGAAATCGGGCTTGCTTAAATCTATATATATAAAAATAAGTTGTCTGTCTGTGTGTCTGTCTGTGGATCAGGTGACGTCATGTTTCTGTGTTGACTGACGTCATGAAATTAGTTGTCGTCATTTTTGCTTTGGCGGTGACGTCATTCAAGATATTTAAGACATATGTTCACATAGAAATCTATTAATGTTTAAGTTTACAATGACTGATGAACTTACCATGGCAAAAGCCGATGAAGATGCTCAGAGTCTATGCCAAAAAACTTGCTGCTGATAGAGAAAGTCAGAAAAGAAAGCGTGCCGAGGAACTACCAGAGCAACGCGAAAGCAGACTTGCTGCTAAAAGAGAAAGTGAAAAAAGAAGGCGTGCCGAGGAATCAAAAGAACAGCAAGGAAACAGGCTTGAGGCTGATAGAGAAAGAAAGAACAGAAAGCGTGCCGAGGAATCAAAAGAACAGCAAGGAAACAGACTTGAGGCTGATAGAGAAAGAAAGAACAGAAAGCGTGCCGAGGAACTACCAGAGCAACGCGGAAGCAGACTTGCTGCTAAAAGAGAAAGTGAAAAAAGAAGGTGTGCCGAGGAATTACAAAAACAGCAAGAAATCAGGCTTGCTGCTGATAGAGAAAGTAAGAAAAGAAAGCGTGCCGAGGAATCACAAGAACAGCAAGAAATCAGGCTTGCTGCTGATAGAGAAAGTAAGAAAAGAAAGCGTGCCGAGGAATCAGAGCAACCTGAAAGTTATCGCCTGGCATTCAGGTACAACCCAGTCGATGATTATAGCTTGAGTAGATGTGTTCAAATCGGGACAATGTCTAAAATTTGTCCCTATTGCAAGGCCTTGAAATTCAATGGTGAAACAATGGGAATGTGTTGCGCCTCAGGAAAAGTTAAACTTCCTCTATTGGCTGCACCACCAGAGCCATTGAAGACTTTCCTTACTGGAACTACGTCAGAATCTAAGCGTTTTTTGTCAAAAAATCAGAAAATACAACTCATGTTTCGAAATGACGTCGTTTGGAGCCCAAATCGAAAATCCAGATCAATTTATGTCTACTTTCAAAGTAAAAGGGCATATTTATCATAGAGCAAGGTCCCTTCTACCATTTTCAGGCGAGAACCATAAATTTTTACAATTGTACTTCATCAGTGATAGAAATTCTGAATTGAATGCACGTTGCGAAATTTCTCCCAACGTTGAAAGGACAATCGTTTCCCAATTGCAACATCTTTTCCACGAAAATAATAATTTAGTGCGTCTGTTCAAAACAGCCATCGATTTGTTGCCTACTGATACGCGTAAAATTGTTATTTCCGCTGACAAAACGCCTCCTGGCCAACATGTGCGTAGATACAATGCTCCAACTATCGACGAAGTGGCAATCGTTATGGTCAGTGATCAGTTTTTACCTCGAGATATTATTCTTCATAAGCGAAACGCTCAGTTGTTAAGAATTGCTGAAACTCATCGATGCTACGATGCCCTACAATATCCTATCATTTTTTGGGATGGAGCCGACGGCTATCACTTTAATATTAAATTGATGAATCCAGCCACTAACAAAGAAATGAATAAGAAATGCAGTGCAATGCATTATTATTCCTATAGACTAATGATTCGGCAGGATGAAGAAAATTATATTTTAAAATGCCGTGAATTGTTTCACCAATTCGTCGTTGATATGTGTGCTAAAATTGAATCAGAACGTTTGCTATATATCCGCCTGAATCAGACCAAGCTCCGCTCTGAACAATACATTCATTTGCGAGATGCAGTTATAAATGACGGTAATACCACAAACGTTGGAAGATTAACAATTTTACCTTCGTCATATGCTGGCAGTCCCCGTCATATCCGTGAATATGCTCAAGATGCTATTGCGTATGTTCGTCTCTATGGTCGTCCAGATTTATTTATTACATTTACATGTAATCAATCTTGGGACGAGATACTGCAGCTTTTACTTCAAGGACAATCGGCGGTTCATAGGCATGACATTACGGCCCGTGTCTTCCGGCAAAAGTTGAAATCACTGATAAACTACATTGTAAAACTTGAAGTGTTTGGGTCAGTGCGATGCTGGATGTACTCAGTGGAATGGCAAAAACGAGGTTTGCCACACGCACATATACTAATCTGGCTACATAAAAAAATTACTTCGAACGAAATTGATGATGTGATTTCCGCTGAAATGCCTGATAAAAATGTCGATAAGGGGTTACATGATATTATTGTAAAAAATATGATACATGGACCTTGCGGTGCACTGAACGAAAATTCACCATGCATGGCCAAAGGAAGGTGCACAAAGCAATATCCTCGACTTTTAGTATCAAACACAATTACTGGCAATGATGGTTACCCACAATATAGAAGAAGATCTACTGAAGATGGCGGTAAAACAGCAATAATAAAGAAGCGTAACGGTACCACCATCGAAGTAGATAACCAGTGGGTTGTTCCATATTCCCCATTATTATCAAAAACATTTAATGCACACATAAACGTTGAATACTGTAACTCCGTAAAGGCAATCAAATACATATGTAAATACGTCAACAAAGGCAGTGATATGGCAGTTTTTGGCTTGCAGCCCGAAATCAAAGATTTCGATGAAATCGTACAATATCAGGCTGGAAGATGCATAAGCAGTAATGAAGCTGTTTGGCGAATTCTTTCATTTCCGATACATGAACGTAGTCCAGCTGTTGTTCACTTAGCGGTACATTTACAGAATGGTCAACGTGTTTATTTCAAGGAAACCAACGTGCAACAAAGAGTCCTGAATTCACCGGATACAACATTAACAGCTTTTTTTCGCTTTGCAAAAATGATTCTTTTGCAAAAAACTGCTGTATACTGAAGCGCCTTCGTATTACACGTGGAATACTAAAAATAAAGTATTTGAACGTCGAAAACAGGGTAAGTCAGTCGACGGCCAACCTACCATCTTCAAAGATACCACGATAGGAAGACTCTACACCGTTCACCCCAATCAACATGAATGCTTCTTTCTACGCCTGCTTTTGGTGAATGTACCCGGTCCGACATCCTTTGAGTATTTGAGGACTGTAAATGGTACTATACATGACACTTACCGTAGTGCATGCCAAGCTCTGAATTTATTGGAGAATGACCAACACTGGGATAACTGCATCAATGACGCGTGCGAAACGTCAACCCCAAGTCAAATTCGTGCATTGTTTGGCATCATTTTAACAACTTGCTCTCCATCAGCTCTTACAGAGTTATGGGAAAAATATAAGTCAAAAATGTCCGAAGATATACTCCATCGAAAACAGTTAGAGACGTCAGATATGACTTTTGATTTTACATCAGAAATTTATAACTACACTTTAGTTGTTATAGAAGATTTGTGCGTACGTATGGCAAACAAACCTCTTCAGGATTTGGGAATGCCTTCACCTAACCGTATCGCTGCTATTTCGACATGTGTAGAATTGGATCGTGAACAAAGTTACAGTACGAGTGATCTATTGTCGTATGTACAAAATAACATTTCCAAGTTAAGGTCGGAACAAAAAGACATTTATGATACGATAATGCATTGTGTCGATAACAACGTTGGAGAAATTTTCTTTTTGGATGCGCCAGGAGGTACTGGTAAAACGTTTGTGATAAAACTGATCCTGGCATCAATTCGATCAAAAAATGATATAGCGTTGGCAATTGCGTCGTCCGGAATAGCCGCAACATTGCTGCCTGGTGGAAGAACTGCTCATTCCGCTTTGAAATTGCCTCTGAACTTGCATTCTACAGAAACTCCCACGTGCAATATTTCCAAATCATCTGGGATGGGTAAAGTATTGCAGCAATGCAAACTTATTATTTGGGATGAGTGCACAATGGCACACAAAAAATCGCTCGAGGCTCTGGATCAATGCTTGAAAGATTTGCGAGGGAAGTCGAAACCCTTTGGCAGCACATTAATATTGCTTGCGGGAGATTTCAGGCAAACATTACCTATAATACCTAGATCAACTCCTGCAGACGAAATGAATGCTTGCCTGAAAAATTCTAATTTATGGGCACACGTAAAAACATTAAAATTAACTACAAATATGCGTGTCCGATTGCAAAACGATGACTCTGGTCAAACATTTTCAGATCAATTGCTGGCAATGGGAAACGGAAAGCTCCCAGTAGACTCAATTTCAGGACGTATACAACTACCTGCTGATTTCTGTAATTTAGTGACGTCCAAAAATGAATTGATTGAAAAAGTATTTCCGAATATTCTAAAAAATTATAAAAATAATAAATGGCTAAGTGAAAGAGCGATTCTCGCACCCAAAAATACAGACGTCCACGAAATCAACAATATTGTTTTGACCAAGATTCGAGACCAGGCAGTCCTTTACAAGTCAGTCGACACAGTTTTGGAACCAAATGAAGCGGTTAATTATCCATCTGAATTTTTAAATTCCATAGATCTTTCAGGGTTTCCACCACACGTGCTACAACTAAAAATAGGCGTACCAATAATACTTTTAAGAAATATAAACCCACCAAAGCTTTGCAATGGCACTCGACTTGCCGTAAAAAAAACAATGGAAAACCTAATAGAGGCCACAATCTTGACAGGGCCTTTTGAGGGTGAGGCTGTTCTTATTCCTCGCATTCCCATGATTCCAACGGATCTGCCTTTTCAATTTAAAAGATTGCAATTCCCAATTCGATTAGCATTTGCAATCACCATTAACAAAGCTCAAGGTCAATCATTAGAAAAATGTGGTATAGATCTTAATACTGATTGTTTTTCCCATGGACAATTGTACGTTGCATGTTCGAGGGTCGGTAAACCTGACAATCTATTTATATGCAGCGACAATTGGACAGCGAAGAATGTTGTATATTCGCAAGTTTTACGCAGTTAATTTGTATTTTGGAACCAAATGAAGCGGTTAATTATCCATCTGAATTTTTAAATTCCATAGATCCTTCAGGGTTTCCACCACACGTGCTACAACTAAAAATAGGCGTACCAATAATACTTTTAAGAAATATCAACCCACCAAAGCTTTGCAATGGCACGCGACTTGCCGTAAAAAAAAAACAATGGAAAACCTAATAGAGGCCACAATCTTGACAGGGCCTTATGAGGGTGAGGCTGTTCTTATTCCTCGCATTCCCATGATTCCAACGGATCTGCTTTTTCAATTTAAAAGATTGCAATTCCCAATTCGATTAGCATTTGCAACCACCATCAACAAAGCTCAAGGGCAATCACTAGAAAAATGCGGTATAGATCTTAATACAGATTGCTTTACCAATGTACAATTGTATGTTGCATCTTTGAGGGTCGGTAAACCTGACAATCTATTTATACGCACAGACAATGGGACAGCGAAGACTGTTGTATATTCACAAGTTTTACGTAGTTAATTTGTATTGTATCTATCTATCTATCTATCTATATAAAAACGAGTTGTGTGTATGCATGTTTGTTTGTTTGTAAAAAGAGCGTTTGCATATGACGTCATTATTAGTACATACGGCTTTGTATATGGACAGACAATGGGAAAGCCAAGAATGTTGTATATTCGCAATTTTTACGTAGTTTGAAACACATATATTTAATGTAGTTAATTTGTTGTTTGTGTATTATGTAATTTTCCTATGGCCCACGGGCTTTTTTTCTGGAATAATTTATTATTAATTATTATTATAAGACACAATATGAATTATTATTATAAGACACAAAGACAGCGAGTCTAAACAATTTGAGGCCTAGATCTGGAGAATTTCCTAAGCAAATTCTTTCTTCTCGCCACGTTCCCGGAATAGAATTACACTAAATTTCCTCCGTTGAATCCTAGTTGAGAGTCAACTTTTTCCCATCAAGATTGGAAGTGCTCTCTCTGTCCCGATATACGATACAAGCGCAAGAATTTCTTTTTCTCTTCTTTTTTTCTCTCTCTTTCAATCGGGAAAGCGGAAGATTTATGGGACGACCAATTAAGCGTGGGGGTCCTTGGCAATATTTTTAGAATAGGTTGTTAACAGTGAAAATATTATTAATAAAGGGGGAAAAGTCCGTTAATCCTTAGTAAGAAGAAAAGTTTATATGATTAACTTATTTTGTCGTTAGATTAGGTATTTTCGCGCTGTATTCTGTTTCTGTGCGTGCTTGTAAGTTGTACTGTTGTTTAATTTTCTTGCTTGTGTGTTATTTATTTATATTTTTGTGTGTATATGGCCCTTAGGCTTTTGAAATACACTTATCTATCTATAAATCTATCTATATTCACAGGTGGGACACAGGGACACAACTACAATGGCGCGTAACGACTTACGCGCGCGGGGGGGGGGGGGGCTTGGGGGTTGCGCGGAGCGCCCCACCAACTAGGTGTTGGGGTGGCGCGAAGCGCCACCCCAACAGCTAGTAATCAAATATATTTGAGAATTAAAATGATGATTTTCTGGAACCACCTGAACTATCAAGCGTGATAAGACCAAGAAAACATCCGGAACAAATTAAATTCACAACGGGTGAAAAATCAAAACCTAGACTATCAAGTGAGATAAAACTGAACAAACGAAAATTTACAAGTGTTATAAATGACAATTCGTTGGAAGAAAGATAAGTTTTTGCCAAACCACCTGAACAATTAACAAATCAACAACTTGGGCCGTCATGTTATACTGGGCGAATAAGGGCAGCTAAAGTAAACGGCATTTGCAAATTTCCTGAAGTAATGAAAATCCAAAATGAAGAAGAAAGAAAAATGGGGTTAGAAGATAAGCGACAGCGGAGTCAAAACGTGCCAAAATGGAAAACAATAGTTATGATAGTGGGTTTGAGATTTGACAGGGATAAGTTCATCAATGCTTATCATGCCTTTGTTTTAAAAAATCAGGTTTCTGCGATACGTCTTTCATAAGACAAGCCGGGGCAAAAGTTGACGTTCAACATTTTATAAACGCTCTAAGCAATGAAATAGAGAGGAATTTTAACGAAGTTCTTTAGCGTGGAGCAGGAGCCATTTAAAATCTAATCGAGGGGCACAGAGAAAAAAAATGGACAAGAACGCACCATACAAAAAGATTGACTCCGACAAGAAACGTTATTGCGTGCTAAGCCAAAAAGGCCTATCTCTTTTTGGTTTTCTGTCATTGAAACGTTGGGAAGTCAATCAAACCTATTTCTTAATAGTAAAGCCATGTTTTAATTGAAGATGACTTAAAACTATTACACTAACTAAATTTTTCTTCACTATGTCAAGTAGATGGTCTCATTAACGGTTCACTACTAACTATTATTGTGCTGATGCTATACACTCTTTGGTCTTAGCAAGGCACTCAAAAAGTAAATCAATTCGTCTATTTATTTTAGCTAATCAGCATGTTGAGATCTCAAGTCTCTATGACTAAAACATTTAAAAGAGGGAGTGTTACTGAGTTGTTTTAAATCAGCAAAAGTTATACCAATACATAAAGGAGGGAATACTGGTGATGTTGA
>NC_088874.1:15746753-15759703 GCF_032884065.1 Artemia franciscana
GTCTGTAATTTATCTTAGAGTGTTTTTTCTTTTTAGTTTTTTTTAGTTTTTTTACATTTTTTTCAGTTTTTTTTTCTTCTTTATTTTTCAGCGTCACTATGAAGTACATATCGCCGAACCTTCAGTCATTTTACAATTAAACATTTTTCCGTGAACGCATGTCTTAAATACCATTAATGACGTCACCGTCAAAGCAAAAATGACGACAACTAATTTCATGACGTCAGTCAACACAGAAACATGACGTCAACTGATCCACAGACAGACAGACCTGCCTCGACCCTTTCGGGGTACCTGCAAGACTGGGAAACTTGCGGTCAATTTTTCCCACTTGAGGAGTGGCGCCCCTCGAGGAAATTATAGCCTAGTAAACAACACAGCACTCGTACGGGATTCTGATTATTGGATAATTTTCTGGGCTTGGTTTGTTTTGATGGGCGTTTTCGGGCTGAAAAACCTCTTCCTAGCCTAATTTATCTACTATGGGCTGCCTCCCCGTAGTAGCATAATATTTGTAGGCATGAATATATAATGAGTCGGAGGTAATAGGCTTGGGACTGTCTGTGCAGGATTTCGACTCTTGTTGATAGAAGAGCATCGCCAAGTGCTGAAAACCATGTTGTGACCAAGATGGGCCCAGGATTGCACAAAGCCTCCAACTTACTGGAGGTCCCAGGGACTTCTTGCTGTCCGGTTCTAAGCCGGCTTAAGCGCTTCGGTGTAGACTTGAGAAGATATGTTGGTCCCCATCCTGCACTGGTATCCGGGATCACTGCTTTTCTTGAGGCCAAAATAATTTCAAAGATTTAAAGAACATGAAAATTGGAGCTTGGAATGTTACGACGTTAAAAAATGACTATTGCATCGACATTTTGACTGACGAATTCAGACGGTTTGAACTGGATTTATTAGGAGTTTCAGAAACTCATATCCCAGGGGTAGGAAGCATGAAATTAGGTGACATAGAATTTGTTTACTCAGGAAGGAAGGATGGGGTACATAGACAGGGAGTAGGGCTCATGATGAATAAGGAAGCTGCTAAGTCTTGTTTAGGCTGGGAAGGTATTAATAATAGAATACTAATTGCTCATTTTATGACTAAAAAGTTTAGGGTATCAGTTATAGTAGTATATGCCCCCATTGAACCAACTGATGGAGATACTAGTGACTCAGATGAATTTTACTTACAGTTACAGGAGCAAATAGACAGGGTACCAGGTAGAAATATGGTGTTTTTGCTAGGAGATTTTAATGCCCAGGTTGGTAGAAATAGGGATAGATGGTATCCTAGCCTAGGTAATTTTGGTGTAGGAAAAGAAAACAGTAATGGCTATAGGCTTTTGCAATTTTGTAGGTATAACAACCTAGTTATAACCAATACGGTGTTTGGTCACAAAATGGCCCATAAGTTGACATGGTATTCACGTGATGGTAAGACAGCAAACCTTATTGATTATGTTATTGTAAACAGTAGACTAGCAGGATCAATGCAAGATACTAGGGTGTATAGGAGTGCCGTTATTGATGTTAAAAGTAAAGATCACCATCTAGTAGTGTCTAAGGTTAATTTAAAGCTGAAATTTCGGAAGAGTAACTCCCTCCCGGAAAGTTATGATGTTGGTAGACTTCAGGATGAAAATTTGAGAAAAAAATTCCAGGAACAGTTGAGTACTAAACTTGAGGGTTTAAAATTTGACAATGTGGAAGATGGATGGAATAATTTCAGAAAAACAATTTGTGAAGTTGCTGATGGTGTCCTAGGGAAGAGTGCTAAGACAGCAACTAGGAATATTAGTGAAAAAGCTTTAGGTTTAATAGAGAGTAGAAGGGGTTTGTATAAGAATTATCTGAGCGATAGGTCGTATGAAAACAAAAGGAATGTAAAAAAAGTGGAGAAAGCATTAAAATATGAACTAAGGAGATGTGAAATGGAGGCGATGGATAAAATTGCTGAGGATCTGGAAGATGCGGCTAGACGGTATAATAGTAAAATATTATACTGGCATGTTAATAAATTGAAAGGGAGTAGCCGATCCGGACTAGTCCCAGTTAAAGATAGAAATGGGGCCACAATTAGTGATAAGGAAAAAGTTAAAGAAAGATGGGTGGAACATTTTGAGAATGTGCTAAACCGAGATACAGTTGCAGGAAAAGATATAGATGAAAATGAAAAAGTTTGTGATACCTTGGATGTGAAGGAAGATTTGTTTAGTGAGGAAGAATTAGCGACAGTACTAGAAGGATTAAAAAATAATAAGGCCCCAGGTGCTGATAGTATGATTAATGAGTTCCTTAAATATGGTGGCTCTGAGGTTAGGAATAAGCTACTGAAGATTATGAACATGATTTTTGAAAAAGGGGAAGTACCCAATGATTTTAGGAAAACCTTAATTAAACCACTGTATAAGAAAGGTGACAAGAGTGAATGTCGGAATTATCGAGGCATTAGTCTGGTCTCTGTAGGTAGCAAATTACTGAGTAATATGATACTTTTTAGACTGAGACATGCTGTAGACAAAGTTTTAAGGGAAGAACAATGCGGTTTTAGAAAAGGTAGAGGATGTGTCGACCATGTTTTCACTCTTAGGTTAATAATTGAGAAGTCCCTTCGTTGTCAAACACCTTTGGTCCTTAGTTTTATCGATTATGAGCAAGCTTTCGATTCTGTTGATAGAACAGCGTTAACAAAGGTCTTATCGTTATATGGTATACCAGAAAAATACATTAAAGTGATTTGCGCTATGTACGAGAATAATACTGCTGCGGTTAAGGTAGGAAATGAGGTTAGCAACTGGTTTTGTATTAAATCAGGAGTTAAGCAGGGTTGTGTTCTATCCCCCTTTATATGGATCATTTTGATGGACTTCGTCTTAAGGAGCACAGGAAAGGCAATTGGAGACCATGGAATCAAATGGGGAGGAAGAACGCTCCTGGACTTAGATTATGCTGATGATTTAAGCATATTAGATGAAAGTGTGAGCAAAATGAATGAATTTTTAGAGGTTTTACGAGTTCAGGGTGCTAAAATAGGCTTGAAAATTAATGTTAAGAAGACTAAGTCACTAAGGTTAGGAATAAGTGGAGATGAACAGGTGACCTTAGGTAACGAAAAGATTGATCAGGTTGGGAGCTTCAGTTACCTTGGTATTATTATTAGTAAAGATGGTGGGAGCAGTGAAGATGTTAAAAGTAGAATAGCTAAAGCTCAGGGTGTTTTTTCACAGTTAAAAAAAGTTTGGAAGAATAGAAAGATAAGCCTACAAACCAAGATTAGAATATTGGAAGCTACAGTGATGACAGTGGTCAAATATGGCTCTGAAGCATGGACACTCCGAAAAGCAGATGAAAATTTACTAGATGTTTTCCAGAGAAATTGCCTACGGATTGTTCTGGGTACCCGGCTGACTGACCGTATTTCAAACAGTAGGTTGTACGAAAAGTGTGGTTCAATCCCGCTTTCTGGGGCTATAATGAAAGAAAGGTTGAGATGGCTAGGCCACGTTCTACGGATGAAGGATGACAGATTACCGAAGATTGTCCTTTTTGGCCAACCGTCTGGGGCTACACGGAAAGCAGGTCGTCCTTGTCTGGGTTGGGAGGATGTCATAAATAAGGATTTAAAGGAAATGGGAACTTCCTGGGAGGGTGTAAAGAGGGAGGCTTTAAATAGATTAGGTTGGAGGAGGAGCGTGCGTAGCTGTGTTGGCCTCAGGCGGCTTGGTGCTGCAGTGAGTTATTAGTAGTAGTAGTATATATATATATATATATATATATATATATATATATATATATATATATATATATATATATATATATATATATATATATATATATATATATTTTCTTTTTAGTTTTTTTGTAGTTTTTACCTTTTTTAGTTTTTTTCTTCTTTTGTATTAATGCTAAAGCCAAGGTTCAAACCTGGAGCCTCTCGGACCTAGAACCTGAAACATAACGCTTTACCAACTCAGCTACTTCGGCTTGAATACATTCGTTTTGAGCATCTTCCTCGGGTGTTACCATTGTAGGTTCTTCGGTCATTTTACAATTAGAAATTTCTCTTTCAACGGTCTTCTTACAATTAAAAATTTGTCTTTGAACGATATTCTTAAATACCTGTGTCTTGGTCGTCATTTATATTCCCTGTGTCCCGGTCGTCATTTGTGTCCCGGTATCCCAGTCTGTAATTTCTCTTTGAGTGTCCCGGTCGTTATTTATATTCCCTCTGTCCCGGTCTGTAATTTCTCTTTTAGTGTTTTTTCTTTATAGTATTTTTTAGTTTTTTACATTTTTTCTTTTTTCAGTTTTCTTTTTCTTCTGTATTTTTCAGCTTCACTATGAAATACATATCGCCGAACCTTTGTTTTTTTTTTTTAACTAAAATCTGGTAGGCATTGATGACCTTATCCAAGTCAAAATCCCAAACCCAATCATCATCGCTATCATTTTCAGTTTTGATATGTTTTGACTCTCGCTGTCCAGGTGGCTCTTCATCTAACTGCGCGGTTTTGCGTTCTTTAGCCTCAAGTCTGTTTCCTTGCTGTTCTTTTGATTCCTCGGCACGCTTTCTTTTCTGACTTTCTCTATCAGCAGCAAGTTTTTTGGCATAGACTGTTTGAGCATCTTCATCGGCTTTTGCCAATGTAAGTTCATCAGTCATTGTAAACTTAAACAATAATAGATTTCTACGTGAACATATGTCTTAAATATCTTGAATGACGTCACGGTCAAAGCAAAAATGACGACAACTAATTTCATGACGTCAGCCGACACAGAAACATGACGTCACCTGATCCACAGATCCACAGACAGACAACTTATTTTTATACTAGCTGTTGGGGTGGCGCTTCGCGCCACCCCAACACCTAGTTGGTGGGGGCGCTTCGCGCCCCCCCCCCAAGCCCCCCCGCGCGCGTAAGTCGTTACGCGCCATATTAGTTACGCGCCATTGTAGTTGTGTCCCTATGTCCCACCTGTGGAATATAGATATATATATATATATATCTATATATATAAAAATAAGTTGCCTGTCTGTCTGTGGATGTGTGGATGGATGTGTCAGGTGACGTCACCTGAAAAAACTGGATCAGGTGACGTCAAAACTGAAAAAACTAAAAAAGGCAAAAACTACAAAAAAAACTAAAAACTAATAAAAAAAATAAAAAAGCTAAAAAACTAAAAAAACTAAAAAAAGGCAAAAACTACAAAAAAAACTAAAAAAAAAACTGAAAAAACTAAAAAAAGGCAAAAACTACAAAAAAAAACTAAAAACTAATAAAAAAAGTAAAAAAGCTAAAAAACTAAAAAAACTAAAAAAACTAAAAAAAGGTAAAAAACTAAAAAAAATAAAAAATAAAAAAAAACTAAAAAAAAGGAAAAAAACTGAAAAATAAGCTAAAATAAAGGTAAAAACCAATAAAAAACTAAAAAAAAAAAAGGAAAAAAACTAATAAATGACGACACTCAGAGAAAAAAAAGACAAAAACTACAAAAAAAACTAAAAACTAATAAAAAAAATAAAAAAGCTAAAAAACTAAAAAAACTAAAAAAAGGCAAAAACTACAAAAAAAACTAAAAACTAATAAAAAAGCTAAAAAACTAAAAAAACTAAAAAAAAGGCAAAAACTACAAAAAAACGACACTCAAAGAGAAAGCGACCAGGACAAAAGGAATGTTCGATTAGCAATCAACAAAGCACCGGGACACAGGGAGTATAAATGACGACCAGGACACAAGTAAAAAAAAAAATTAACAAAACTAAAAAGAAGGTAAAAACTACAAAAAAACTAAAAAGAAAAAAAAACTAAAAACTAATAAAAAAACTAAAAAATCTAAAAATATAAATAAACTAAAAAAGAAAAAAAAAGGAAAAAAATAAAGGAGAAAAACAAAACTAAAAAACGAATGTATATACAGACCGGGACACCGGGATACAAATGACGACCGGGACCCGGGACACAGGGAATATAAATGACGACCGGGACACAGGGACACAACTACAACGGGGACACCGGACACAGGGACACAACTACAACGGGGACACCGGGGGAAACAGGGGGATGTAAATGACGACCGGGACACCGGGACAGGGAATGGTCGATTAGCAATCACCATCAACAAAGCTCAAGGGCAATCATTAGAATCATGAGGTATAGATCTGAATACAGATTGTTTTCCCATGGACCATTATATGTTGCATGTTCAAGAGTCGGTAAACCTGACAATCTATTTATATGCAAAGACAATGGGACAGCAAAGAATGTTGTATATTCGCAAGTTTTACGTAGTTAAAACCATATATATATATCTATCTATATTCACAGGTGGGACATAGGGACACAACTACAATGGCGCGTAACTATTATGGCGCGTAACGACTTACGCGCGCGGGGGGGCTTGGGGGGGGCGCGAAGCGCCCCCACCAACTAGGTGTTGGGGTGGCGCGAAGCGCCACCCCAACAGCTAGTATATCTATATATATAAAAATAAGTTGTCTGTCTGTCTGTGGATGGATGGATCAGGTGACGTAACCTGAAAAAACTGGATCAGGTGACGTCAAAACTGAAAAAACTAAAAAAAGGCAAAAACTACAAAAAAAACTAAAAACTAATAAAAAAAAAAAAAGCTAAAAAACTAAAAAAACTAAAAAAAGGCAAAAACTACAAAAAAAACTAAAAACTAATAAAAAAGCTAAAAAACTAAAAAAACTAAAAAAAGGCAAAAACTACAAAAAAAAACTAAAAACTAATAAAAAAATTAAAAAAGCTAAAAAACTAAAAAAACTAAAAAAACTAAAAAAGGTAAAAAACTAAAAACTAAAAAAAAACTAAAAAAAAAGGAAAAAACTGAAAAATAAGCTAAAATAAAGGTAAAAACCAATAAAAAACTAAAAAAAAAACTGAAAAAACTAAAAAAAGGCAAAAACTACAAAAAAAAAACTAAAAACTAATAAAAAAAAGTAAAAAAGCTAAAAAACTAAAAAAACTAAAAAAAACTAAAAAAAGGTAAAAAACTAAAAAAAATAAAAAATAAAAAAAACTAAAAAAAAGGAAAAAACTGAAAAATAAGCTAAAATAAAGGTAAAAACCAATAAAAAACTAAAAAGAAAAAAAGGAAAAAACTAAAAAAAATTTTCATCTAAAAAACTAAAAAAAGTAAAAACTAAAAGAACTAAAAAAGAAAAAAATAAATGACGAAACTCAAAGAGAAAGCGACCAGGACAAAAGGAATGTTCGATTAGCAATCAACAAAGCACCGGGACACAGGGAGTATAAATGACGACCAGGACATAAGTAAAAAAAAAAAACTATCTATATATATAAAAATAAGTTGTCTGTGGATCTGTGGATCGTGGATCAGGTGACGTCACCTGAAAAAAACTGGATCAGGTGACGTCAAAACTGAAAAAACTAAAAAAAGGCAAAAACTACAAAAAAAACTAAAAACTAATAAAAAAAATAAAAAAGCTAAAAAACTAAAAAAACTAAAAAAAGGCAAAAACTACAAAAAAAACTAAAAACTAATAAAAAAGCTAAAAAACTAAAAAAACTAAAAAAAGGCAAAAACTACAAAAAAAAACTAAAAACTAATAAAAAAAATAAAAAACTAAAAAAACTAAAAAAACTAAAAAAAGGTAAAAAACTAAAAAAACTAAAAAAAACTAAAAAAAAGGAAAAAACTGAAAAATAAGCTAAAATAAAGGTAAAAACCAATAAAAAACTAAAAAAAAAACTGAAAAAACTAAAACAAGGCAAAAACTACAAAAAAACTAAAAACTAATAAAAAAAGTAAAAAAGCTAAAAAACTAAAAAAACTAAAAAAAGGTAAAAAACTAAAAAAAATAAAAAATAAAAAAAAAATAAAAAAAAGGAAAAAACTGAAAAATAAGCTAACATAAAGGTAAAAACCAATAAAAAACTAAAAGAAAAAAAGGAAAAAACTAAAAAAAAATTTCATCTAAAAAACTAAAAAAAACTAAAAAAGGTAAAAACTAAAAGAACTAAAAAAGAAAAAAATAAATGACGACACTCAAAGAGAAAGCGACCAGGACAAAAGGAATGTTCGATTAGCAATCAACAAAGCACCGGGACACAGGGAGTATAAATGACGACCAGGACATAAGTAAAAAAAAAAAACTAACAAAACTAAAAAGAAGGTAAAAACTACAAAAAAACTAAAAAGAAAAAAAACTAAAAACTAATAAAAAAACTAAAAAATCTAAAAAAACTAAAAAAGAAAAAAAAAAGGAAAAAAATAAAGGAGAAAAACAAAACTAAAAAACGAATGTATATACAGACCGGGACACCGGGATATAAATGACGACCGGGACAGAGGGAATATAAATGACGACCGGGACACAGGGACACAACTACAACGGGGACACCGGGGGAAACAGGGGGATATAAATGACGACCGGGACACCGGGACAGGGAATGGTCGATTAGCAATCACCATCAACAAAGCTCAAGGGATATCATTAGAATCATGAGGTATAGATCTGAATACAGATTGTTTTCCCCATGGACCATTATATGTTGCATGTTCAAGAGTCGGTAAACCTGACAATCTATTTATATGCAAAGACAATGGGACAGCAAAGAATGTTGTATATTCGCAAGTTTTACGTAGTTAAAACCATATATATATATATATATATATATATATATATATATATATATATATATATATATATATATATATATATATATATATATATATATATATATATATATATATATATATATATATATATATATATATATATATATATATATATATATATATATATATATATATATATATATATATATATCTATCTATATTTACAGGTGGGACATAGGGACACAACTACAATGGCGCGTAACTATTATGGCGCGTAACGACTTACGCGCGCGGGGGGGCTTGGGGGGGCGCGAAGCGCCCCCACCAACTAGGTGTTGGGGTGGCACGAAGCGCCACCCCAACAGCTAGTATATATATATCTATATCTATATATATATAAAAATAAGTTGTCTGTGGATGTGTGGATGGATGTGTCAGGTGACGTCACCTGAAAAAACTGGATCAGGTGACGTCAAAACTGAAAAAACTAAAAAAAGGCAAAAACTACAAAAAAAAACTAAAAACTAATAAAAAAAAATAAAAAAGCTAAAAAACTAAAAAAACTATAAAGGTAAAAACCAATAAAAAACTAAAAAAAAAACTGAAAAAACTAAAAAAAGGCAAAAACTACAAAAAAAAACTAAAAACTAATAAAAAAAGTAAAAAAGCTAAAAAACTAAAAAAACTAAAAAAACTAAAAAAAGGTAAAAAACTAAAAAAAATAAAAAATAAAAAAAAACTAAAAAAAAGGAAAAAACTGAAAAATAAGCTAAAATAAAGGTAAAAACCAATAAAAAACAAAAGAAAAAAGGAAAAACTAATAAATGACGACACTCAAAGAGAAAGCGACCAGGACAAAAGGAATGTTCGATTAGCAATCAACAAAGCACCGGGACACAGGGAGTATAAATGACGACCAGGACATAAGTAAAAAAAAAAACTATCTATATATATAAAAATAAGTTGTCAAACTAAAAAAAGGCAAAAACTACAAAAAAAACTAAAAACTAATAAAAAAGCTAAAAAACTAAAAAAACTAAAAAAAAGGCAAAAACTACAAAAAAAACTAAAAACTAATAAAAAAAATAAAAAAGCTAAAAAACTAAAAAAACTAAAAAAACTAAAAAAAGGTAAAAAACTAAAAAAACTAAAAACTAAAAAAAACTAAAAAAAAGGAAAAAACTGAAAAATAAGCTAAAATAAAGGTAAAAACCAATAAAAAACTAAAAAAAAAACTGAAAAAACTAAAAAAAGGCAAAAACTACAAAAAAACTAAAAACTAATAAAAAAAGTAAAAAAGCTAAAAAACTAAAAAAACTAAAAAAACTAAAAAAAGGTAAAAAACTAAAAAAAAATAAAAAATACAGACCGGTACACCGGGATACAAATGACGACCGGGACACAGGGAATATAAATGACGACCGGGACACAGGGACACAACTACAACGGGGACACCGGGGGAAACAGGGGGATATAAATGACGACCGGGACAAAAAAACTAAAAAGAAAAAAAAACTAAAAACTAATAAAAAAAACTAAAAAATCTAAAAATCTAAATAAGCTAAAAAAGAAAAAAAAAGGAAAAAAATAAAGGAGAAAAACAAAACTAAAAAACGAATGTATATACAGACCGGGACACCGGGATACAAATGACGACCGGGACACAGGGAATATAAATGACGACCGGGACACAGGGACACAACTACAACGGGGACACCGGAGGAAACAGGGGGATGTAAATGACGACCGGGACACCGGGACAGGGAATGGTCGATTAGCAATCACCATCAACAAAGCTCAAGGGCAATCATTAGAATCATGAGGTATAGATCTGAATACAGATTGTTTTCCCATGGACCATTATATGTTGCATGTTCAAGAGTCGGTAAACCTGACAATCTATTTATATGCAAAGACAATGGGACAGCAAAGAATGTTGTATATTCGCAAGTTTTACGTAGTTAAAACCATATATATATATATCTATCTATATTCACAGGTGGGACATAGGGACACAACTACAATGGCGCGTAACTATTATGGCGCGTAACGACTTACGCGCGCGGGGGGGCTTGGGGGGGGGCGCGAAGCGCCCCCACCAACTAGGTGTTGGGGTGGCGCGAAGCGCCACCCCAACAGCTAGTATATAAAAATAAGTTGTCTGTCTGTGGATGTGTGGATGGATGTGTCAGGTGACGTCACCTGAAAAAACTGGATCAGGTGACGTCAAAACTGAAAAAACTAAAAAAAAGGCAAAAACTACAAAAAAAACTAAAAAACTAATAAAAAAAATAAAAAAGCTAAAAAACTAAAAAAACTATAAAGGTAAAAACCAATAAAAAACTAAAAAAAAACTGAAAAAACTAAAAAAAGGCAAAAACTACAAAAAAAAACTAAAAACTAATAAAAAAAGTAAAAAAGCTAAAAAACTAAAAAAACTAAAAAAACTAAAAAAAGGTAAAAAACTAAAAAAAATAAAAAATAAAAAAAAAACTAAAAAAAAGGAAAAAAACTGAAAAATAAGCTAAAATAAAGGTAAAAACCAATAAAAAACTAAAAAGAAAAAAAGGAAAAAACTAATAAATGACGACACTCAAAGAGAAAGCGACCAGGACAAAAGGAATGTTCGATTAGCAATCAACAAAGCACCGGGACACAGGGAGTATAAATGACGACCAGGACATAAGTAAAAAAAAAAAACTATCTATATATATAAAAATAAGTTGTCAAACTAAAAAAAGGCAAAAACTACAAAAAAAACTAAAAACTAATAAAAAAGCTAAAAAACTAAAAAAAACTAAAAAAAAGGCAAAAACTACAAAAAAAACTAAAAACTAATAAAAAAATAAAAAAGCTAAAAAACTAAAAAAACTAAAAAAACTAAAAAAAGGTAAAAAACTAAAAAAACTAAAAACTAAAAAAAACTAAAAAAAAGGAAAAAACTGAAAAATAAGCTAAAATAAAGGTAAAAACCAATAAAAAACTAAAAAAAAAAACTGAAAAAACTAAAAAAAGGCAAAAACTACAAAAAAACTAAAAACTAATAAAAAAAGTAAAAAAGCTAAAAAACTAAAAAAACTAAAAAAACTAAAAAAACTAAAAAAAGGTAAAAAACTAAAAAAAATAAAAAATAAAAAAAAACTAAAAAAAAAGGAAAAAACTGAAAAATAAGCTAACATAAAGGTAAAAACCAATAAAAACTAAAAAGAAAAAAAGGAAAAAACTAAAAAAAATTTTCATCTAAAAAACTAAAAAAAACTAAAAAAGGTAAAAACTAAAAGAACTAAAAAAGAAAAAAATAAATGACGACACTCAAAGAGAAAGCGACCAGGACAAAAGGAATGTTCGATTAGCAATCAACAAAGCACCGGGACATAGGGAGTATAAATGACGACCAGGACATAAGTAAAACAAAAATTAACAAAACTAAAAAGAAGGTAAAAACTACAAAAAAACTAAAAAGAAAAAAAAACTAAAAACTAATAAAAAAACTAAAAAATCTAAAAATCTAAATAAACTAAAAAAGAAAAAAAAGGAAAAAAATAAAGGAGAAAAACAAAACTAAAAAACGAATGTATATACAGACCGGTACACCGGGATACAAATGACGACCGGGACACAGGGAATATAAATGACGACCGGGACACAGGGACACAACTACAACGGGGACACCGGGGGAAACAGGGGGATATAAATGACGACCGGGACAAAAAAAACTAAAAAGAAAAAAAAACTAAAAACTAATAAAAAAACTAAAAAATCTAAAAATCTAAATAAGCTAAAAAAGAAAAAAAAAGGAAAAAAATAAAGGAGAAAAACAAAACTAAAAAACGAATGTATATACAGACCGGGACACCGGGATACAAATGACGACCGGGACACAGGGAATATAAATGACGACCGGGACACAGGGACACAACTACAACGGGGACACCGGAGGAAACAGGGGGATGTAAATGACGACCGGGACACCGGGACAGGGAATGGTCGATTAGCAATCACCATCAACAAAGCTCAAGGGCAATCATTAGAATCATGAGGTATAGATCTGAATACAGATTGTTTTCCCATGGACCATTATATGTTGCATGTTCAAGAGTCGGTAAACCTGACAATCTATTTATATGCAAAGACAATGGGACAGCAAAGAATGTTGTATATTCGCAAGTTTTACGTAGTTAAAACCATATATATATATATATCTATCTATATTCACAGGTGGGACATAGGGACACAACTACAATGGCGCGTAACTATTATGGCGCGTAACGACTTACGCGCGCGGGGGGGCTTGGGGGGGCGCGCAGCGCCCCCACCAACTAGGTGTTGGGGTGGCGCGAAGCGCCACC
>NC_088874.1:15759803-15825192 GCF_032884065.1 Artemia franciscana
AAAAAACTAAAAAACTATAAAGGTAAAAACCAATAAAAAACTAAAAAAAAAACTGAAAAAACTAAAAAAGGCAAAAACTACAAAAAAACTAAAAACTAATAAAAAAAGTAAAAAAGCTAAAAAACTAAAAAAACTAAAAAAACTAAAAAAAGGTAAAAAACTAAAAAAAATAAAAAATAAAAAAAAACTAAAAAAAAGGAAAAAACTGAAAAATAAGCTAAAATAAAGGTAAAAACCAATAAAAAACAAAGAAAAAAGGAAAAACTAATAAATGACGACACTCAAAGAGAAAGCGACCAGGACAAAAGGAATGTTCGATTAGCAATCAACAAAGCACCGGGACACAGGGAGTATAAATGACGACCAGGACATAAGTAAAAAAAAAAACTATCTATATATATAAAAATAAGTTGTCAAACTAAAAAAAGGCAAAAACTACAAAAAAAACTAAAACTAATAAAAAAGCTAAAAAACTAAAAAAACTAAAAAAAAGGCAAAAACTACAAAAAAAACTAAAAACTAATAAAAAAAATAAAAAAGCTAAAAAACTAAAAAAACTAAAAAAACTAAAAAAAGGTAAAAAACTAAAAAACTAAAAACTAAAAAAAACTAAAAAAAAGGAAAAAAAAACTGAAAATAAGCTAAAATAAAGGTAAAAACCAATAAAAAACTAAAAAAAAAACTGAAAAAACTAAAAAAAGGCAAAAACTACAAAAAACTAAAAACTAATAAAAAAAGTAAAAAAGCTAAAAAACTAAAAAAACTAAAAAAACTAAAAAAAGGTAAAAAACTAAAAAAAAATAAAAAATACAGACCGGTACACCGGGATACAAATGACGACCGGGACACAGGGAATATAAATGACGACCGGGACACAGGGACACAACTACAACGGGGACACCGGGGGAAACAGGGGGATATAAATGACGACCGGGACAAAAAAACTAAAAAGAAAAAAAACTAAAAACTAATAAAAAAAACTAAAAAATCTAAAAATCTAAATAAGCTAAAAAAGAAAAAAAAGGAAAAAAATAAAGGAGAAAAACAAAACTAAAAAACGAATGTATATACAGACCGGGACACCGGGATACAAATGACGACCGGGACACAGGGAATATAAATGACGACCGGGACACAGGGACACAACTACAACGGGGACACCGGAGGAAACAGGGGGATGTAAATGACGACCGGGACACCGGGACAGGGAATGGTCGATTAGCAATCACCATCAACAAAGCTCAAGGGCAATCATTAGAATCATGAGGTATAGATCTGAATACAGATTGTTTTCCCATGGACCATTATATGTTGCATGTTCAAGAGTCGGTAAACCTGACAATCTATTTATATGCAAAGACAATGGGACAGCAAAGAATGTTGTATATTCGCAAGTTTTACGTAGTTAAAACCATATATATATATATCTATCTATATTCACAGGTGGGACATAGGGACACAACTACAATGGCGCGTAACTATTATGGCGCGTAACGACTTACGCGCGCGGGGGGGCTTGGGGGGGGGCGCGAAGCGCCCCCACCAACTAGGTGTTGGGGTGGCGCGAAGCGCCACCCCAACAGCTAGTATATAAAAATAAGTTGTCTGTCTGTGGATGTGTGGATGGATGTGTCAGGTGACGTCACCTGAAAAAACTGGATCAGGTGACGTCAAAACTGAAAAAACTAAAAAAAAGGC
The DNA here is from genome assembly GCF_032884065.1 of Artemia franciscana. Taxonomy (NCBI): domain Eukaryota; kingdom Metazoa; phylum Arthropoda; class Branchiopoda; order Anostraca; family Artemiidae; genus Artemia; species Artemia franciscana. The sequence goes on from NC_088874.1 coordinate 15,761,502, forward strand.
AAAAACTACAAAAAAAACTAAAAACTAATAAAAAAAATAAAAAAGCTAAAAAACTAAAAAAACTATAAAGGTAAAAACCAATAAAAAACTAAAAAAAAACTGAAAAAACTAAAAAAAGGCAAAAACTACAAAAAAAACTAAAAACTAATAAAAAAAGTAAAAAAGCTAAAAAACTAAAAAAACTAAAAAAACTAAAAAAAGGTAAAAAACTAAAAAAAATAAAAAATAAAAAAAAAACTAAAAAAAAGGAAAAAACTGAAAAATAAGCTAAAATAAAGGTAAAAACCAATAAAAAACTAAAAAGAAAAAAAGGAAAAAACTAATAAATGACGACACTCAAAGAGAAAGCGACCAGGACAAAAGGAATGTTCGATTAGCAATCAACAAAGCACCGGGACACAGGGAGTATAAATGACGACCAGGACATAAGTAAAAAAAAAAAACTATCTATATATATAAAAATAAGTTGTCAAACTAAAAAAAGGCAAAAACTACAAAAAAAACTAAAAACTAATAAAAAAGCTAAAAAACTAAAAAAAACTAAAAAAAAGGCAAAAACTACAAAAAAAACTAAAAACTAATAAAAAAATAAAAAAGCTAAAAAACTAAAAAAACTAAAAAAACTAAAAAAAGGTAAAAAACTAAAAAAACTAAAAACTAAAAAAAACTAAAAAAAAGGAAAAAACTGAAAAATAAGCTAAAATAAAGGTAAAAACCAATAAAAAACTAAAAAAAAAACTGAAAAAACTAAAAAAAGGCAAAAACTACAAAAAAACTAAAAACTAATAAAAAAAGTAAAAAAGCTAAAAAACTAAAAAAACTAAAAAAACTAAAAAAACTAAAAAAAGGTAAAAAACTAAAAAAAATAAAAAATAAAAAAAAACTAAAAAAAAAGGAAAAAACTGAAAAATAAGCTAACATAAAGGTAAAAACCAATAAAAACTAAAAAGAAAAAAAGGAAAAAACTAAAAAAAATTTTCATCTAAAAAACTAAAAAAAACTAAAAAAGGTAAAAACTAAAAGAACTAAAAAAGAAAAAAATAAATGACGACACTCAAAGAGAAAGCGACCAGGACAAAAGGAATGTTCGATTAGCAATCAACAAAGCACCGGGACATAGGGAGTATAAATGACGACCAGGACATAAGTAAAACAAAAATTAACAAAACTAAAAAGAAGGTAAAAACTACAAAAAAACTAAAAAGAAAAAAAAACTAAAAACTAATAAAAAAACTAAAAAATCTAAAAATCTAAATAAACTAAAAAAGAAAAAAAAGGAAAAAAATAAAGGAGAAAAACAAAACTAAAAAACGAATGTATATACAGACCGGTACACCGGGATACAAATGACGACCGGGACACAGGGAATATAAATGACGACCGGGACACAGGGACACAACTACAACGGGGACACCGGGGGAAACAGGGGGATATAAATGACGACCGGGACAAAAAAAACTAAAAAGAAAAAAAAACTAAAAACTAATAAAAAAACTAAAAAATCTAAAAATCTAAATAAGCTAAAAAAGAAAAAAAAAGGAAAAAAATAAAGGAGAAAAACAAAACTAAAAAACGAATGTATATACAGACCGGGACACCGGGATACAAATGACGACCGGGACACAGGGAATATAAATGACGACCGGGACACAGGGACACAACTACAACGGGGACACCGGAGGAAACAGGGGGATGTAAATGACGACCGGGACACCGGGACAGGGAATGGTCGATTAGCAATCACCATCAACAAAGCTCAAGGGCAATCATTAGAATCATGAGGTATAGATCTGAATACAGATTGTTTTCCCATGGACCATTATATGTTGCATGTTCAAGAGTCGGTAAACCTGACAATCTATTTATATGCAAAGACAATGGGACAGCAAAGAATGTTGTATATTCGCAAGTTTTACGTAGTTAAAACCATATATATATATATATCTATCTATATTCACAGGTGGGACATAGGGACACAACTACAATGGCGCGTAACTATTATGGCGCGTAACGACTTACGCGCGCGGGGGGGCTTGGGGGGGCGCGCAGCGCCCCCACCAACTAGGTGTTGGGGTGGCGCGAAGCGCCACCCCAACAGCTAGTATATATATATATATATATATATATATATATATATATATATATATATATATATATATATATATATAAGGTGACGTCAAAACTGAAAAAACTAAAAAAAGGCAAAAACTACAAAAAAAACTAAAAACTAATAAAAAAAATAAAAAAGCTAAAAAACTAAAAAACTAAAAAAAGGCAAAAACTACAAAAAAAAACTAAAAACTAATAAAAAAGCTAAAAAACTAAAAAAACTAAAAAAAGGCAGAAACTACAAAAAAAACTAAAAACTAATAAAAAAAATAAAAAAGCTAAAAAACTAAAAAAACTAAAAAAAACTAAAAAAAAGGTAAAAAACTAAAAAAAACTAAAAACTAAAAAAAACTAAAAAAAAAGGAAAAAACTGAAAAATAAGCTAAAATAAAGGTAAAAACCAATAAAAAACTAAAAAAAAAAAACTGAAAAAACTAAAAAAAGGCAAAAACTACAAAAAAAAACTAAAAACTAATAAAAAAAGTAAAAAAGCTAAAAAACTAAAAAAACTAAAAAAACTAAAAAAAGGTAAAAAACTAAAAAAAATAAAAAATAAAAAAAAACTAAAAAAAGGAAAAAACTGAAAAACAAGCTAAAATAAAGGTAAAAACCAATAAAAAACTAAAAAGAAAAAAAGGAAAAAACTAAAAAAAATTTTCATCTAAAAAACTAAAAAAAACTAAAAAAGGTAAAAACTAAAAGAACTAAAAAAGAAAAAAATAAATGACGAAACTCAAAGAGAAAGCGACCAGGACAAAAGGAATGTTCGATTAGCAATCAACAAAGCACCGGGACACAGGGAGTATAAATGACGACCAGGACATAAGTAAAAAAAAAAAACTATCTATATATATAAAAATAAGTTGTCTGTGGATCTGTGGATCGTGGATCAGGTGACGTCACCTGAAAAAACTGGATCAGGTGACGTCAAAACTGAAAAAACTAAAAAAAGGCAAAAACTACAAAAAAAACTAAAAACTAATAAAAAAAATAAAAAAGCTAAAAAACTAAAAAAACTAAAAAAAGGCAAAAACTACATAAAAAACTAAAAACTAATAAAAAAGCTAAAAAACTAAAAAAACTAAAAAAAAGGCAAAAACTACAAAAAAAAACTAAAAACTAATAAAAAAAATAAAAAAGCTAAAAAACTAAAAAAACTAAAAAAAGGTAAAAAACTAAAAAAACTAAAACTAAAAAAAACTAAAAAAAAGGAAAAAACTGAAAAATAAGCTAAAATAAAGGTAAAAACCAATAAAAAACTAAAAAAAAAACTGAAAAAAACTAAAAAAAAGGCAAAAACTACAAAAAAACTAAAAACTAATAAAAAAAGTAAAAAAGCTAAAAAAGCTAAAAAACTAAAAAAACTAAAAAAACTAAAAAAAGGTAAAAAACTAAAAAAAATAAAAAATAAAAAAAAACTAAAAAAAGGAAAAAACTGAAAAATAAGCTAACATAAAGGTAAAAACCAATAAAAAACTAAAAAGAAAAAAAGGAAAAAACTAAAAAAAATTTCCATCTAAAAAACTAAAAAAAACTAAAAAAGGTAAAAACTAAAAGAACTAAAAAAGAAAAAAATAAATGACGACACTCAAAGAGAAAGCGACCAGGACAAAAGGAATGTTCGATTAGCAATCAACAAAGCACCGGGAAACAGGGAGTATAAATGACGACCAGGACATAAGTAAAAAAAAAATTAACAAAACTAAAAAGAAGGTAAAAACTACAAAAAACTAAAAAGAAAAAAAAACTAAAAACTAATAAAAAAACTAAAAAATCTAAAAATCTAAATAAAATAAAAAGAAAAAAAAAGGAAAAAAATAAAGGAGAAAAACAAAACTAAAAAACGAATGTATATACAGACCGGTACACCGGGATACAAATGACGACCGGGACACAGGGAATATAAATGACGACCGGGACACAGGGACACAACTACAACGGGGACACCGGGGGAAACAGGGGGATATAAATGACGACCGGGACAAAAAAACTAAAAAGAAAAAAAACTAAAAACTAATAAAAAACTAAAAAATCTAAATAAGCTAAAAAAGAAAAAAAAAGGAAAAAAATAAAAGAGAAAAACAAAACTAAAAAACGAATGTATATACAGACCGGGACACCGGGATACAAATGACGACCGGGACACAGGGAATATAAATGACGACCGGGACACAGGGACACAACTACAACGGGGACACCGGGGGAAACAGGGGGATGTAAATGACGACCGGGACACCGGGACAGGGAATGGTCGATTAGCAATCACCATCAACAAAGCTCAAGGGCAATCATTAGAATCATGAGGTATAGATCTGAATACAGATTGTTTTCCCATGGACCATTATATGTTGCATGTTCAAAAGTCGGTAAACCTGACAATCTATTTATATGCAAAGACAATGGGACAGCAAAGAATGTTGTATATTCGCAAGTTTTACGTAGTTAAAACCATATATATATATATATATATATATATATATATATATATATATATATATATATATATATATATATATATATATATATATATATATATATATATATATATATATATATATATATATATATATATATATATATATATATATATATATATATATATATATATATATATATATATATATATATATATATATATATATATATATATATCTATATTCACAGGTGGGACATAGGGACACAACTACAATGGCGCGTAACTATTATGGCGCGTAACGACTTACGCGCGCGGGGGGGCTTGGGGGGGGGGGGGCGCGAAGCGCCCCCACCAACTGGGTGTTGGGGTGGCGCGAAGCGCCACCCCAACAGCTAGTATATATATATATATATATATATATATATATATATATATATATATATATATATATATTTACAGGTGGGACACAGGGACACAACTACAATGGCGCTTAACGACTTACGCGCGCGGGGGAGCTTGGGGGGGGCGCTTCGCGCCCCTCCCAAGCTACCCCTATATATATATATATATATATATATATATATATATATATATATATATATATATATATATATATATATATATATATATATATATATCTATATTCACAGGTGGGACACAGGGATACAACTACAATGGTGCGTAACGACTTGCGCGCGCGGGGGGGCTTGGGGGGGACAATCTATTTATATGCACAGACAATGGGACAGCGAAGAATGTTGTATATTCGCCCAAGCCCCCCCGCGCGCGTAAGTCGTTACGCGCCATATTAGTTACGCGCCATTGTAGTTGTGTCCCTGTGTCCCACCTGTGAATATAGATAGATTTATATATGTGTTTCAAACTACGTAAAAATTGCGAATATACAACATTCTTGGCTTTCCCACTACTGGGAGCTTTCCGTTTCCAATTGCCAGCAATTGATCTGAAAATGTTTGACCAGTCATCGTTTTGCAATCGGACACGCATATTTGTAGTTAATTTTAATATTTTTACGTGTGCCCATAAATTAGAATTTTTCAGGCAAGCATTCATTTCGTCTGCAGGAGTTAAATTACGTAAAAATTGCGAATATACAACATTCTTGGCTTTCCCATTGTCTGTGCATATACAAAGCCGTATGTACTAATAATGACGTCATATGCAAACGCTCTTTTTACAAACAAACAAACATGCATACACACAACTCGTTTTTATATAGATAGATAGATAGATAGATACAATACAAATTAACTGCGTAAAACTTGCGAATATACAACATTCTTCGCTGTCCAATTGTCGCTGCATAGTTGTAGCACGTGTGGTGAAAACCCTGAAAGATCTATGGAATTTAAAAATTCAGATGGATAATTAACCGCTTCATTTGGTTCCAAAACTGTGCCGACTGACTTGTAAAGGACTGCCTGGTCTCGAATCTTGGTCAAAACAATATTGTTGATTTCGTGGACGTCTATATTTTTGGGTGCGAGAATCGCTCTTTCACTTAGCCATTTATTATTTTTATAATTTTTTAGAATATTCGGAAATACTTTTTCAATCAATTCATTTTTGGACGTCACTAAATTACAGAAATCAGCAGGTAGTTGTATACGTCCTGAAATTGAGTCTACTGGGAGCTTTCCGTTTCCAATTGCCAGCAATTGATCTGAAAATGTTTGACCAGAGTCATCGTTTTGCAATCGGACCCGCATATTTGTAGTTAATTTTAATATTTTTACGTGTGCCCATAAATTAGAATTTTTCAGGCAAGCATTCATTTCGTCTGCAGGAGTTGATCTAGGTATTATAGGTAATGTTTGCCTGAAATCTCCCGCAAACAATATTAATGTGCTGCCAAAGGGTTTCGACTTCCCTCTCAAATCTTTCAAGCATTGATCCAGAGCCTCGAGCGAATTTTTGTGTGCCATTGTGCACTCATCTCAAATAATAAGTTTGCATTGCTGCAATACTTTACCCATCCCAGATGATTTGGAAATATTGCACGTGGGTGTTTCTGTAGAATGCAAATTCAGAGGCAATTTCAAAGCGGAATGAGCAGTTCTTCCACCAGGCAGCAATGTTGCGGCTATTCTGGACGACGCAATTGCCAACGCTATATCATTTTTTGATCGAATTGATGCCAGAATCAGTTTTATCACATACGTTTTACCAGTACCTCCTGGCGCATCCAAAAAGGAAATTTCTCCAACGTTGTTATCGACACAATGCATTATCGTATCATAAATGTCTTTTTGTTCCGACGTTAACTTGGAAATGTTATTTTGTACATACGACAATAGATCACTCGTACTGTAACTTTGTTCACGATCCAATTCTACACATGTCGAAACAGCAGCGATACGGTTAGGTGAAGGCATTCCCAAATCCTGAAGAGGTTTGTTTGCCATACGTACGCACAAATCTTCTATAATAACTAAAGTGTAGTTATAAATTTCTGATGTAAAATCAAAAGTCATATCTGACGTCTCTAACTGTTTTCTATGGAGTATATCTTCGGACATTTTTGACTTATATTTTTCCCATAACTCTGTAGGAGCTGATGGAGAGCAAGTTGTTAAAATGATGCCAAACAATGCACGAATTTGACTTGGGGTTGACGTTTCGCACGCGTCATTGATGCAGTTATCCCAGTGTTGGTCATTCTCCAATAAATTCAGAGCTTGGCATGCACTACGGTAAGTGTCATGTATAGTACCGTTTACAGTTCTCAAATACTCAAAGGATGTCGGACCGGGTACATTCACCAAAAGCAGGCGTAGAAAGAAGCATTCATGTTGATTGGGGTGAACGGTGTAGTCTTCCTATCGTGGTATCTTTGAAGATGGTAGGTTGGCCGTCGACTGACTTACCCTGTTTTCGACGTTCAAATACTTTATTTTTAGTATTCCACGTGTAATACGAAGGCACTTCAGTATACAGCAGTTTTTTTGCAAAAGAATCATTTTTGCAAAGCGAAAAAAAAGCTGTTAATTTTGTATCCGGTGGATTCAGGGCTCTTTGTTGCACGTTGGTTTCCGAGAAATAAACACGTTGACCATTCTGTAAATGTACCGCTAAGTGAACAACAGCTGGACTACGTTCATGTATCGGAAATGAAAGAATTCGCCAAACAGCTTCATTACTGCTTATGTATCTTCCAGCCTGATATTGTACGATTTCGTCGAAATCTTTGATTTTGGGCTGCAAGCCAAAAACTGCCATGTCACTGCCTTTGTTGACGTATTTACATATGTATTTGATTGCCTTTACGGAGTAGTATTCAACGTTTATGTGTGCATTAAATGTTTTTGATAATAATGGGGAATATGGAACAACCCACTGGTTATCTACTTCGATGGTGGTACCGTTACGCTTCTTTATTATCGCTGTTTTACCGCCATCTTCAGTAGATCTTCTTCTATATTGTGTGTAACCATCCTTGCCAGTAATTGTGTTGGATACTAAAAGTCGAGGATATTGCTTTGTGCACCTTCCTTTGGCCATGCATGGTGAATTTTCGTTCATCAGTCATTTTAAACATAAACATTAATAGATTTCTACGTGAACATATATGTCTTAAATATCTTTAATGACGTCACCGTCATAGCAAAAATGACGAAAACTAACTTCATGACGTCAGTCGACACAGAAACATGACGTCACCTGACAGACAGACAATTTATTTTTATATATATAGATTGTTTCCCCCCTCCTTCTATAGGACCTTTGTTGCAAAAGAGGGTCCTAATGCTAAAGAACAGATTATTATTATTATTATTATAATTTTAATAGTCTACTTTTTACGTTTGGAAAGAAAAAAACCTTAAATTCGTTACTTTCAAGAGTGCATAATTTTTGTGATTCTCATGTTTTTGACAATGTTCGTAAAAAGCAGGCAAAATAAAACTTGTATTGATTGGAAAGTTTGCTCAAAATACTCCATCGAAAACAGTTAGAGACGTCAGATATGACTTTTGATTTTACATCAGAAATTTATAACTACACTTTAGTTATTATAGAAGATTTGTGCGTAAGTATGGCGAACAAACCTCTTCAGGATTTGGGGATGCCTTCACCTAACCGTATCGCTGCTGTTTCGACATGTGTAGAATTGGATCGTGAACAAAGTTACAGTACGAGTAATCTATTGTCGTATGTACAAAATAACATTTCCAAGTTAACGTCGGAACAAAAAGACATTTATGATACGATAATGCATTGTGTAATTGTAAAACACAGACAGACAACTTATTTTTATATATATAGATCATCAGTCATTTTAAACTTAAACATTAATAGATTTCTACGTGAACATATTTGTCTTAAATATCTTTAATGACGTCACCGTCATAGCAAAAATGACGACAACTAACTTCATGACGTCAGTCGACACAGAAACATGACGTCACCTGACAGACAGACACACAGAGAGACAAGTTATTTTTATATATATACTAGTTGGTGGGGGCGCTTCGCGCCCCCCCCCCCCAAGCCCCCCCGCGCGCGTAAGTCGTTACGTGTCATATTAGTTACGCGCCATTGTAGTTGTGTCCCTATGTCCCACCTGTGAATCGACCATTCCCTGAGTCGCCATCGTCATTTATATATCCCCCTGTGCACCCCGGCGTCCCCTTTGTAGTTATGTCCCTGTGTCCCGGTCGTCGTCATTTATACTCCCTGTGTCCCGGTGCTTTGTTGATTGCTAATCGAACATTCCTTTTGTCCCGGTCGCTTTCTCTTTGAGTGTCGTCATTTATTTAGATTGTTTCTCCTTTATTTTTCAGTTTTTTTCCTTTTTTTAGTTTTTTTTCTTTTTTAGTTCTTTTAGTTTTTACCTTTTTTAGTTTTTTTTAGTTTTTTAGATGAAAATTTTTTTTAGTTTTTTTCCTTTTTTTCTTTTTAGTTTTTTATTGGTTTTTACCTTTTTTTTAGCTTTTTTAGTTTTTTTCGTTTTTTCTTTTTACTTTTTTTTTAGTTTTTATCTTTTTTATTTTATTTTATTTTTATTCTTAATTTTATTAGTTTTCTTTTTCTCTTCTATTTTTCAGTTTTTTCCTTTTTTTTAAGTTTTCTTTTTCTCTTCTATTTTTCAGTTTTTTCCTTTTTTTTAAGTTTTTTTTTTAGTTTTTAGTTTTTTTAGTTTTTTTTTCCTTTTTTTCTTTTTAGTTTTTTATTGGTTTTTACCTTTTTTTAGCTTTTTTAGTTTTTTTCGTTTTTTCTTTTTACTTTTTTTTTTAGTTTTTATCTTTTTTATTTTTTTTTTATTTTATTCTTAATTTTATTCATTTATATATCCCCCTGTGCACCCCGGCGTCCCCTTTGTAGTTATGTCCCTGTGTCCCGGTCGTCGTCATTTATACTCCCTGTGTCCCGGTGCTTTGTTGATTGCTAATCGAACATTCCTTTTGTCCCGGTCGCTTTCTCTTTGAGTGTCGTCATTTATTTAGATTGTTTCTCCTTTATTTTTCAGTTTTTTTCCTTTTTTTAGTTTTTTTTTTCTTTTTTAGTTCTTTTAGTTTTTACCTTTTTTAGTTTTTTTTAGTTTTTTAGATGAAAATTTTTTTTAGTTTTTTTCCTTTTTTTCTTTTTAGTTTTTTATTGGTTTTTACCTTTTTTTTAGCTTTTTTAGTTTTTTTTCGTTTTTTCTTTTTACTTTTTTTTTAGTTTTTATCTTTTTTATTTTTTTTTATTTTTATTCTTAATTTTATTAGTTTTCTTTTTCTCTTCTATTTTTCAGTTTTTTCCTTTTTTTTAAGTTTTTTTTTTAGTTTTTAGTTTTTTTATTTTTTTTTTCCTTTTTTTCTTTTTAGTTTTTTATTGGTTTTTACCTTTTTTTTAGCTTTTTTAGTTTTTTTCGTTTTTTCTTTTTACTTTTTTTTAGTTTTTATCTTTTTTTTTTTTTTTTATTCTTAATTTTATTAGTTTTCTTTTTCTCTTCTATTTTTCAGTTTTTTCCTTTTTTTAAGTTTTTTTTTTAGTTTTTAGTTTTTTTAGTTTTTTAGTTTTTTAGTTTTTTTAGTTTTTTAGCTTTTTTATTTTTTTATTGGTTTTTAGTTTTTTTTGTAGTTTTTGCCTTTTTTTAGTTTTTTCAGTTTTTTTTTTTAGTTTTTAGTTTTTTACCTTTTTTGTGGATCGTCACCTGATCCACAGATCCACAGATCCACACACAGACAACTTATTTATATATATATAGATATATATATATATATATATATATATATATATATATATATATGTATGTACCTACTTTTGCCTCTGATCAGAGAGATAAGGATTTTTGATGAGAATCGCCACGTTTTTTTTTTACTGCCGGAGCAAGCAATTATCCAATATCTTATATGCCTAGTTGGCTTTAGTGACGTAAACGGTTGCCATTAAAGTTGATTTTTCATATATTTGCATTTATTGCGTAAGAACTCCGCGCTTACGACAAAAGACAAGATCAGAGACAAGTTTTTGACTACAATCAAACTACATAATTAGTGAAATTTTTCTAATTAGCAAAGAAAGCACCCCCAATTTATTCCACAATTAAAAATAAAAAAAAATAATTCACTAGGAAATTACTCAAAACTGCTGAAAAATAATAGGTATACTTAGTGGTTACAGTTTGAGTAATACCTTTTACGCTAAGGTGGGAATAAAATAGGTAAAAGAAAATGCACAATTTATTATAAAATATTGACCTGGCAGTAGGAAGACCAATTGATGTTTCTATAAAGTCTCTGATTTTGCATTTTCTCGGCTAAATTTCTTATATTTTGATTTATTTTATGCAAGAAGTTACATTAATCATTACAAGGTCATTACAAGTAGCCACTGTTGGGTATTCATTATAAGGAGTTAGCAAGCCATAGACTTGCGATAAAAAAGAAAAAAAAGGCAGTATCATATATTTCTTACCCATTTGGCATTTTTTCTTTCTCTTCAAGGACTGTAATTGCACTTTGAAGTGCAGTAATCGAGCATGTGTAATAACCAGGTTCTGGACCAAATACCTAAAAAAAGGAGAATGATCATCGACAACTGTCGTTGCAGCGATGGAGCCGACACAACACCCTACCACTCTAAATTATCAACAACACCTAGCTTTATCTCTTGAAAAGCACTTCCTCTCATCACAAACATTATTGTCTACAGATGCACTCTCACTACAAACTATATTAAACGTAATATTGTGCCTCTTTTTAAATTTCTCGAGCTACCGTTACTGGCAGGATTATCATGTCCTGGAGATTTGGAGAAGTTTTCAGCCTTTTCTCTAATTATTGAGCCCCCCAAGAGAAGCGTTTTTTCTCTCTACATTGTCTGGACCACTTAGTCATGCACTCTTCTACACCAGGAAACTCAGATAATCTCTTCCTCTTTTTTTTTACCATGATTGGTGCACTTTTCCATTTCTTTCTTCTATTTATTTTATAGTTGAAAGTTTACTTACTGGGACTTCAACAGCTATGTCTTTATACGCCTTCATACACCATCCTAATTATTCCATCTTCTCACCTAACTTCAATATTTTTACTTGTTTCTTCGCACTCATTTTCACTCGAATACCGTGCGCACAATTTTCATGCTATCGATGTAATTAACGCACACTCTGAAATAAAGTACAATACTGTGACAACAGCGACAGACACTTTAGCGGATGTGATTGAGCAACTCTTTCCAACCTGCACACCGAGATTTTCGACTCAAAGAGGTTCGAGATATACAGGTAAACTTCGACTTATGAAGGTAAAGTGAAAATTAATTTCGGCTCATCTATTGAATTTCAAGTTACAGAGAAAATTTTCGGATCACTTCGACTTATAGAGGTAAAATATGACTGCTAAATTATTTTGAGCTAAGCATAGTTTTTTCTTCGACATCGACAAGTTTTTACACGGGACTGAAAACAATTCGAGATATCGAGGTTAATTGTACTAGTAAAACAGCTTCCCAGCATCTAAAAACAGTGATAGAAAATGGTGTAGTGCTGACAGCCAAATGATGATGCATTTGAAATGATAAGAGTATCACCATTACAAAATAAAGATAAAACAGTGAATTTACATGACTTTAACAAGAAGACGAACTAGGAAAGAGTAAAACAAGCAGTAAAATTTTTACAGGCGAAGTAAATGGTTTTACTTTTAACACTGACCGTTTTTAGTTTTTGTGGCGTGTCTGAACTTATAATTAAGTCTAGTTCATAATCATTCTAAGCTAGACATTGATGTCCAGGCATAATCACTGTCTATCAACCCTTGTAGAATTGCATGAAGATAATGCATTAGCGACTCCAAATAATCGTAGAAGAAGAGGATCAAGCAAATTATGATTTTCTTCCTCTTTTGTAAGCAGCCGTGACTATTATAAACTGACAGAAGGCTGGTTAATCGAACGTATAAACGACATAGGGCATGCCTTTATAAGATACAACATTTTGTTTTACATACGCGATGACATTTTCAAACATTTTATCCATCTTATCACATTATAGAATTTCCAACCTTCTAATGAGCGAAATTCAAACTCTTACCTTCACATCCAGCGTTTTGTCAGGTTTTTCAACATGTTGATCAGTGGGTTCGGCAGTCTTTTCTTGCCAACCACGGCCATGAAAAACCATTTCAAAAGACATGGCATCCATCTCTTCCCTAGTAGGTCCTTCATGAGAAAATGCACCAAGTGAAAAGAATCGCGGATACTAGAAAATATAAAAAAGCGAATATATAACAAGCGAAGTTTTTCACTGAAAATTGATCAGTTCAATTTTTTATATCATTAAGCCTTTAATTTTTTAAGTTCTGGATTGACACTTGAACTTAGTGATTGCAGTAGTAGCTGCCATCTAATAGAGAGCAAACCAAGGTCCGTAAAAAAAAGAAAAGAAAGAAAGTGTAGTAACAAATATTTCCCATGTAAAACTAGTTTAAAAAAAAATCCATTCAGATCCAAGGGAACACTAGTTTGTAATAACGAGAGGGACAGTTTTATAGCTTCAAAGAGCCTGAAAACACAAAAAAAATATGTCCAACTGAAACAGAAAGTTTATAAGTAAAATTGCTATTGACAAAATCAACCAGAGGATTGTACCCCCCCTCCCCCTGGAACAGCAAGGAAAATCGCGCTTTTGCATGAGTGGCACCAATACGCGTGGTACCAATACATATCTGTTTTGGTTTTTTCTCCAATTAGCCATGACTCGACGGCAACTTGATTTTAATTCAAATGTCTGTTTTTTCCTTCAAAAGGATAATTTGTCAAAATGGAGACCAAGAAAAACAAAAAAATAAAAACATTGAAGTTATCGAATGTTTTTTTTTTAGCAATTTTACAACGCCTATACTAAGATATACTTGGGCGCATTCTCCAAATTAAAACCCAAAAACAAAGACCATCGAACTGAACGAGGCAGCTAACGTTATTGATTATGTTATTGTAAACCGGCGACCAGAAGGATCTATAAAAGACACAAGGAGATGTACGAGGTGCAGCTATTGATATTAATGTAAAAGCCACCACCTTGTTATATTTAGAGTTAATTTAAAAATGGAATTTAGGAGGAATGACTACTTATAGGGTAGAATATAACGTTTACAGTCTTCAGAAGAAGGACTTGATATAAAAGTTCCATAAACAGTTGGATGTGAAATTAGAGCTTAGAATTTGACAATTTTGGATAAGTATTTTCTAAAAATAATAGAAGAAGTTTAAGAAACGAGAGTTAAAAATACAGCAAGGAAAATTAGCAAAAAGGCTTTAAGATTCCTAGAAGAGAGAAAGGTTTCTTGAAAGAAGTTTCTGATTCATAGATCTTACAAGAATAAAAGGCAAGTAACAGAAAGTAGAAATTGCATTAAAAATATGAATTAAGTAGATGGGAAAAGGAAGATATAGATAAAATTGCCGAAAATGTAGAAAAATAAAGTAAATGTAAATACTATATTAAGAAGTCAAGACAAGGTAGTCAGTCCAGGAGTAGTACCAATTAAAGATAGGAGCAGGGTCTAAATTTTTGATAAAGATCAGAAGAACATTCTGAGGAAGTGTTGAACCACGATAAAGTATCAGAGAATTATATTAAAAAAATACAGAGACTTATTATGATGAATTAGAAATGAAAAAAAAATTATCTAATATGGAGGAATTAGAAATGGTACTAAAGACATTGAAAAACAATAAGGATTCAGGTAGCGATTGTAATGTAAATGAGCTTTTAAAATAGGGTGGTTACAAGGTTAAAGATACTGAATATTATGAACATGATATGATCTATAAAGGGGAAATACCCTACTGTAATTTAAAAATAACTTTGATTACACCTCTTATAAAAAAGATGTTAAGAGGGAACGCACTAACTGTATAGGCACCAATATGATTTAAGTAGGAAGGGAAGTGTTTAACACGATGATACTTAATATAATGAACAATGCTGAAGATAAAGTCGTAAGAGAAGAATAGATGGAATTTAGGAAAGGTAGAGGACACACTGAACAATTTGTTCGCTCTTAGGATAATAACTGAAAAGTTTCTGAAAAATAAAAGCCCTTTAGTCCTCCGTCTTAAAGAGTACAAACGGGTATTTGATTCGCCTAATAGAAAAGCTTTATTGAAGGTCATATCCTTGTATGGGGTACCAGGTATGTACAAGAATTATATTGCTGCGGTTAAGATAGGAAGTGGGGTTAATAGTTGGTTCGATATTGAATCAAAAAATTGGTAGGATTGTGTTTTATTCCTGAGCTATGGATTATCTTGATGCTTTTTCCCAAGGAACACGACAAAGGCTATGGAAGAACAGTGTCAAATGGGGAAGTAAAAGTCCTTTAGACAGAGAACCTGAGTGTCTTAGGAAACAATGTTAGTGAAATGAATTAATTTTTTGATGTCTTAAGGGTCGAGGATGTGAGAATAAGTTTGCAAATTAAATTAGCCAATTAAATTAGCATTGATAAGCATGAAGAGGTGATGTTACAACAGATCACGAGGAAATTGACCGAGACGGTAGCTTCACTTTACTATGTTAGCACCATTAGTGGATGAAGCGAAGATGTAAAAAGTAAAATATCCAGCTAAGATACAGAATTTTTTCGCAACTGATTTTAAAAAAACATCTTTCAAAGATAGAAATGTTTGACAAAGAAAAGTAAAAATCGACACTAAAACCTAAAGCAAACAGAATTAAAACTCTACAAATTCAAAATGAGCAAAATAAATTTAAATGAATCCATGGAAACTGGTAAAAAGGATAAAGAGTCTCCAGAAAGCCCAGTCTTTCTGCAGTAGGGTGAAAACTGAAAGGGACAGAAATTGAAATGAGTGATCGGATCAAGCATTACTATTAATGAATAAATTATACGCTTCAAACCTTCAAAATACTAGAGTCATTTGCACTTTACTGTTAACGACATTTATTTCCGACACTATTTTCTAGGCATTCCAGCCTAAAAAAAGAATCCAAAAACTAATCCAGCTAAGAGGAGTGAAATAAAACAATTTCTTCAAGAAAAAAGTGTGACTTTCAATCTAGTAAAACTTAAATTGGTCGATGAAAATATGATTCACCAACAGGTTTTCTTTCCATTTCAAAGGAATACATTTCAAAAGAAAAATATTGATGAAAATATATCGTATATTTGATTAATGAAACTGGATTGATAGATTCTATTGCTATTATAGAAGTTTAGCAGTGTTAAAATTATTCAATGTTATAAGGAAACACTCAAAAACTGCTTTATTTTTTTTTAGGATGAAAAACCACCTTTTAGCATTGCGTCAGAACTAAAACCATTTTCGCAGCTCGTCAAACCGATTTTCTGCACCTTTAACTTATATCGTTCTTCCGCAGGGTCAAGACTCAATTCGTTTTTAGATAAAGTGTGCACTTAGTTGGTTTTTGCACCAAATCAGGCTTAGTTATTTCTTGCACCAAACCTGGCTCATTTTCGGACCCAGACAAGACTTGACTCGGTTTTAAACCAAGTCACTGAAAACCCACAGGTTCAACGCATCTCAATTGTACCAAGCTAACACTTCGCTTGCTTTCGCGACTTTAAAATTTGTTTCAATCGCGACTCGCTATTTTACAAAGTCAAGAATTAGCTTGTTTTTGCACCAAGCCAAGATTAAGCTCCTTTTTACATTGGGTCAATTACTTAAATCTTTTTGCTCCGAGACAGTCCATGGCTTGGGTTTGGCTCGTTTTTATGCTGAGATTGAGAATCTTTGCACGATCCTAGTTTGAATAATTTACAACGTGTCTACATTTTTGCTAAAAATTTTGCAGTTGAGAAGGGGGATGGAATAGGTGGTCACTATTCAAGATTTCACCTTCAATCATGCATATTTTTATCCTTTGCAAGATTCCAGTTTGAAAAACATACAGCATATTCACCGTTTTTTTCGTTTTTTTTTTTACTAAAATGCACCAGTGAGTAATGGGGTACTCTCATAAATTGGGACCCCAGAATGAACCAATTAAGACATTGTGTAGGATGTTATCAATTTAAGTTTCTGCTCAAAGTAAGTTTTTTCTTACACGTTTCTATCTTTAGTTTGGCTATATTTTACCTTTTCAAGCAAAGATCTTCCAAATCGAAAACTTGCAAGAAGTCCAAACATAGCAGCTACAAATATGGTTCCGATAGTAGTCAGGATCGATTCTTGAGCGACATAGGCCAGCATCTGAACTGGTCTTTGTCGTCTGTTTTCAAAGAAGTGGCGCTGTGACCGATTTACAACTGACCTGTCGGATCCTGGGAATGGCAAACAATATTTCTTCACAAGAGGGCTGTAGTGGATAACAGACCTGAAATAGTCGTAGCCTAAAATTATTTATCTTTAGGATTACTTAGTGAACCTCAGAGTAAAACCAACAAATAAAGCGTTTTAAACTCTTCCGCAGGCCTTAATCTTATTCCGGACTGCTCACGATTGCTAGATTACTTATTAAAACAGATTAAACCATATTCTTTTTGCCTGCTTGAAAACTGTAAGATACCTTTACTATATATCAGGCATGATGAAGTAGAGGGCCGGTCCGCCAAGACTGGTGACTCTGATAGTTACTGAATGTTTGACAATCCTGTGGAAAATATGCACACAGATATGAGTTAGACTTCCAAAAACTGTCTATGTTGCAACAAGTGTTCAATAAGATGAATAATTTTTCAAGTGTAACGGATTATGATGTTATTGATATTGTAAGCATTTTCATAATTAACTTAAAACACTTTTTCTACAGAAAAAGCTTTTCAGAGAAAAGTAAAAAGCTCCGTTAAGCCGAAAATGAGCAAAAATAAAGCCAAATACTCTTCCAAGTGTAAAACCAACACAAAACACAGTAAATAAATAAATAAAATTCAAACCGAACAGAAATTAAAATAAATAGCAGAGTCAAACTCAAAACGAGCAATTATTAGCATGAGTAGGGTTGATAATCCCAATGCCTTCTCAGGACCAGAACTATATTTACGCTTTACTGACAGCAGACTACGTTTTAAATATTTTCAATTTTTGTTTACTTTAATAGATAAAAAATTAATAAAAATTTAAAGAATAAATATCAGCTTATGTCGATTAAACTGAAAATCCACGGTCATCTGCTTTTTTCTTCTCGGTAAAGGGCAAATTATGTTCTAGTCTTGAGAAGGCATGGGCGTCCTCAGCCCTACTCAAGCTAATTTTTGCTCGTTGTGAGTTTGACTCATCTATTTATTGTAATCTTGGTTCGTTTTGAGTTTCATTTATTTATTGATATTGTTGAACAAAATAGCTCCCTTAGAATTTCAATCCAATGTGTAGACTCAGGAATGATAGGCTTGGAGGGCTGATTGCCCTTACTTCACTTTTGACTCTTACAATGAGCACTAAAACTTCGGACTTCCAATCAAATGAGCTCCATCCGATCCAAAGTTTATCCGACTACCCGTTCCATAAAAACCTTATATACTCTGGGGCATAACTTAAAACCCTTGCTCATGGGCTCTGGGGGATTGTATTCACCCTGGGGGATTGTTATATGATTTTTGGACTATTGGTAACAAAATGGCAATCTCACAATTTCAATTGAATGCGTTTCGGGAGAAGAGGATGTCAGGGAGGGGGCACTAGTTACTCTCCATCATGTTGACTCTTAAAAGGGAACTAGAACTATATATTTCCAATCAAATGAACCTCTTCTAAAGTTACACGACAAAACCTTCCACAAAAACCTAATATGTCTCTGGGGCATAACTTACAACCGTTACCCCTAGACTCTGGAGGATTCTGTCAACCCAAAAAGCCTTGCTATTCGATCTTTGAACTATTTTTGAATAAACACCTATCTCAAAATTTCTATAGGATGCATTTGGGAAAAATACAACGGGGGTTGGGCCACTTCCCGATCACTTTGACTCTTAAAAGGAGCACTAGAAAATCTTATTTCCAATCCAATGAGTCCCCTCAAGAATTTATAATACCAGCTTTTCCATAAACACCTTATATGCCTTCGGGGCATTACAACCCCTGCACCGAGAGCTGTGGAGGTGGGTGTCATCCTCAAAGACATTATTTCCAGACCTTTCGACTACACTGAACAAAATGACCATCTAAAAATGTTGTTAGATGTGTTTTGGGAATTGATGGGCTTGGGAGGGGAGTCTCGTTGCCCTCCAATCACTTTTGACTATTAAAAAAGGTGCTAGCTCTTTAAATTTCCAATCAAATGAGCCTTTTTCAAAGTTTCTACAACAAAAATGACCATATGAAAATCTCTACCAGACGCATTTCAAGAAAATGCAAAGTGTGTGTGTGAGGGGGGGGGTGGTTGCCCTCTGATCTTTTTTAATCTTAAAAAGAGCACTAGAACTTCTTATTACCAATCCAATGAGCCTCCTTCAATGTTTATACGACCACCCTTTCTATAGAACCTTATATGCCCCCAGGGCACAACTTACAACCCTTGCCCTCAGGGCTGTGGGGGGAAATCATCCTCAAAGACATGATTTCCTGACCTTTTAACTACGCTGAACAAAATGGCTATCGTAAAATTTTTATTGGATGTGTTTGGGGAAACGATGGCCGTGGGAAAAGTTGGATGCCCTCTAATCAGTTTCGACTATTAAAAAGGGCATTAGCCCTTTCAATTCCCAATCAAATGAACTTCTTTCGAAGTTTCTACAGCAATTCTTTCGATACAAAGTGCCCTGGTCTAAAACAAAACAAAAATCATTAAATAATACATTGTGTCCACATCACGGCTCACTTAGGCAGCGCTATTGCGCCCCCTATGATAACACTATATTAAAGCCGATAACACTAAACACCGAAATCTTCTTAAGATTATAAAAGACACCGAATCCAAGACAATACTTAGAACCAGTTGTTCCACTTCCACGGATTTTTTTTCGTAGATCTACAGCAAATGATGTGTGTCAATAGACAAAAGAATACAGTTAAGGAATCTACAAAATAACTACGAAAAAAGCGGACTGAAAATGTCTTATTCACCCTTTACTTATGATATGTATCCCATGTCCCCAGTGAATTCTGCTACAAATACTAAATTTCGGTTCAATATTAACAGGTCGTCATACTCAAATTTTGATACACTCTGATCTACAACTTTTTTCATCTGTGATATTGGACATATCCAATATCACTTTTCTTATAAAGGTTTCGGACAAAACCCTTACAAGAAAGAAAAGTTTAGAGAGCCTTACTAGCCAGGAAAAGAAAAAAGTTTCAAATCTGGGTGAAATTCCGATCTTGTAGCTGTGAACGAATAGGACAGAAAAAGCTGCCAGGTTTTTGCGGTCATGTGCTTCGACTATAAAACTTTTGTGGTAAGTGGTGGCTTACGGAAAATTCTATTGGATCCGAAACGCCATATACGGATTTTTTACGGAAAACTTCCGACGTTTAATGGATTATAAAATGATGCTAGTGGAAACACTGCTTAGAACCACTCTGGAAGCTTTTATAATCCAATAGGTCAATAGTGGTGATATCAGAGGCACTGCTATTGCGTTGCCTATAGTAAAGGCCCATAAAGCTCCAAAGTTGTTGTTTTTTCAAGAGGCACTTCATATGGATGGGGTGGTCGTATGAACTTTGGAGGGGGCTCATTCGATTGGAAATTTGAAGTTCTAGTACCCTTTTTAAGAGTCAAAAGTGATCAGAAGACAACTAGACCCCCCCCCCCCACTCACGCCTTTTCCCCCCAAATGCATTTGATAAAATTTTTGAGATAGGTATTTTGTTAAAAATAGTTCAAAGATAAGATACCAAAAACTCATAGATCGATACAACCCCTTAGAGGCTGAAGGCTGGTCTTGTAAGTTATGCCGTGGGTGTATATTTTGTTCTTATGGAAGGGGTGCTCCTATAAACTTCAGAGGGGGCTCATTTACTAAAAAATTGAAAGCTCTAGTTCCCTTTTTACAAGTCAAAAGAGTGGAGGGGAACTAGCCCCTCCCCCACGCCCTTTTTCTCCAAAGACATCCGATCAAAATTTTGAGATAGCTATTTTGTCAAAAATAGTTCATATATTATATAACAAAAACTCCAGGATTGACATAACCCCCAAGAGCCCAGAGACAGGTGTTGTAAGTTATGCCCGGGGAGCACAGAAGAATTTATGGAAATATTGGTTGTATAAACTTCAGAGAGAATTCATTCGAGTGGAAATTGAAAGTTTTTAACAGCCAAAAGAGATTGGAGGGCGACTAGTCCCCTCTCGACGCCCCTTTTCTCTATACGCATCCGATCAAAATTTTGAGATAGCCATTTTGTTACAAATAGTTCATATATCAGATAACAAGAACTCCGGGGTTGAAAAAACGCCCAAGAGCCCGAGGGCAGGTCTTGTAATTGTTGTTCCGTGAGCATATTAGGTTTTTATGGAAGGGGTGGTCGTATAAACTTCAGAGGGGGCCCATTTGATTGGAAGTTCCTTTTTTAAGAGTCAAAAGTCATAAGAGGGCATCCACCCACTCCCCCAACCCACCCTCTTTCTCCAAATATAACCCATCAAAATTTTGAGATAGCCGTTTTGTTTGAAATAGTCCAACGATCAGATAACAAAAACTTCAGGTTCAACATAAGTCCCCAGAGACTGAGGGAAGCTTTGTAGCTTATTCCCCTGGTGAATATAAGATTTTTAGGAAGAGGTGGTCGAACAAGCTTCGGAGGGGACTCAAATGATTGGAAATTGAAAGTTCTAGTTCCCTTTTTAAGAGGCAAAAGTGATTGGATGGCAACTAGGGCCTGTTTTTGTTAAAGGTATGTAGTTCTATTTTGACACTTAAATTTCGTTTGAAGCTCATTAGGTGTAATGAAGATACACTAGTAAGAGCAGAATATTATCAGATGTTGAATCACGGTTTGAAAACGTCATGGCCGTCCCAAATTAAATCATTGCTAGAAAGAGTGGGAGTGCCTTACTTATGAAATGATGAGTTTGGTTTTTCGTGATTTACCAAGAGATTTAGAAAGCCAGATACGATTTATCTTAGAGGGTCAAGAAATTTAGTATTGGCAAGGGCCGGTTTAAAATTCTACATCATTAAATTCTACAGCTTAGAACGAATTGCCTTCCAATCAAGAGTAGGCAAAAGGTGTTCGACAAAAAGACAGTTGATCCTGAAGGGCGGTATGTGTGGCCTCTTTGTAAAGATGAGGACGAAGATTTGAACCATTTTCTCCGGAAGTGACCAGTGCTCACTGATTTAAGGGAAAAATACTTACATGGGATTATTTTGCTACTTCCTGGTATTTTAAAAAGTAGTAATACAACAGCGATATTTCGTCTTGGTGTGTATATAGATAAAAGCTCAGAAAGAAGGAAAGGTTTATACAAGTAATTGTTAATTATTACAAAGAATTACAATTATTTTCTTGCTACATAACCATTATGTATTTTTCGCTATGTATTATGTTTCTCTGTAATTTGTTCTGTTGGTAACTTCCTTATTCTTTTTATAAGTTTTTGTGTGTATTAGGCCCTTGGACTTTCCAAACAAACGATCTATCTATCTACAAGAAAACTCTGGGTTAACACAGCCCCCAGAATGAAGGGGCAAGTGTTGTAAATTATTCCCCCTTGGCATGTAAAGTTTTTATGGAAGGGGTGGTCGCATAATTTCGGAAGGGGTCATTCGATTGGAAATTGAATGTTCTAGTTCCCTTTTTAAGAGTCAAAAGGGACTGGAGAACAACTAGCCCCTCCTGCCCTCTTTTCATCGAATTCATCCGATCAAATTTTTGAGATAGCCATTTTGTTAAAATAAGTTCAAAAGTCAGATAACAAAACTTCGGGGTCGACACAGCCCCCAAGAGCCAGGGGGCAAGTGTTGTAGGTTATGCCTTGTGGGCATATGAGTTGTTTAAAATAGTTCAGACATCAGATAAGCCCAACCCCTACACCCACTAAAATAATTTATTAACACTAAGTTCAAAAACTTATAGAAGTTGACCCCTGTCCCTCCATGGCCCGATCCCCCTAAACTTATAAACTTATCAATGATAAATCATGGGAGTTGAACCCGGTCCTACCTCCATAGCCATACCCCCCCCCTCCAAAAGAACCGCAGTAGCGATATTTTATTCTAAAAATACAGGAGCTGACCCTTGGCCTTCCCGCCATGGGAGCTGACTCCTGGTCCTCCCCCCTCTAAACCAACAGCTTACCAACAATTTTTTATTCCAAAAGTGATGGGAGCTGACTCCTGGACCTCCTCCCCCCAAAAAAAACTTATTGACGATCCTTTATCCCGAAACTTATGAAAACTCACCCCTCGCCCTCAATGGCCCGACCCCCCCCCCCCAAAAAAAAAAATATTAACGATATTTTATTCCCAAACTTACGGTAGCTGACTCCAGGCCCTCTATGGCCCAATCTGGGCCCTCCAAAAAAACTTTTCAATGATAAATCATAGGATCTAACCCCTGCTCCTCCCTCCATTACCCAGCCCCCTCCCAGGAGTTTCTAACGATATTTATTCCAGAGCTTTAGGAGCTGACTCCTGGCCTCCATGGCCCAATCCACCCTCCGAAAAAACTTATCAATGATAAATCATGGGATCTAACCCTGGTCCTCCCTCCATTGCCCGACACCCCAAAAAATATTGACGATATTTTATTCCAAAAATCATGGGAGCTAACCCCCGCTCATCTTTCTATGACCCGCTCCCCCCTCCCAAAAAAAAAACAACAACAGCTTATTAACGATATTCTATTCCAAAATCATGGGAATGCAGTTTAATTTTATTAGCTGTTTCCAATATTGTTCAAGACACCTCTAGTTTTCAGTACAAACAAGAGTTTGCTAACGGTAGAAGCATAAAGTCTACTGCGTATTTGTCGCTTTTCTAAAACGAATTATATTACAAATACTTTCTTTTGTACTTGCAACAACACTGAAAATAACATGAGCTTTCAGCAATTAATATCATTATATATCAAATATTCAGGTTAATATTATTAGTTCTTGCCAAGATTGTTTCCAGGCACATACATTTTTATTTTAGAATAAAATATTATTTGAAATAGGGAGTTTAGAAAAACTTGAAACTTTGGCAATCAAAAACAAACAGAAATTAATTAAAAAAACTTTTCGAAAAAAAATTCAAAGAAGAGTAAACACCATATTAAAGTTAAGATCAGACGAAATAGATTTAATATTGGGTATTCCCTCCATCTCTCATTGTAAAAGACTAAAACCTACTGTGTCATTGGCACTTTACTGAAACGAATGATACCATAAATGTTTTCTTCTGTACTTATTGAAACATTGAAAATAAACATAAAAACCACAGTAAAATTAAATTTTGAACTGATGAGCTTTCAGAAATTAATATCATTATATATCGGATATTCAGTTTAAGTTTATTAGTTCTTTTCAAGACCGTTTAAGACAAATATAGTTTCGTTACAAACAAGAGTTTGGATACTGCCCCCTCCCCTACCTGTAAAAGTCTAAAGCCTACTACGTCATTGGCGCTTCACTAAAAACGGATTATATTACAATTATTTTCTTTTCGAGTTATTACAGCGTTGAGATATGAAAATGAAAATTACAGTGAAATAAAACCTTGAACTGATAGTCTTTCAACAATTAATATCATAATGTATCAAATATTCAGTTTGATTTAATTTGTACTTTCCAAAGACTGTTCCAGACACATGTAGTTTTCATTAAAGCGCCATTGACATAGTAGGATACCGAAAGTCTTGTTTGTTGTGATTTTTCTTCGTTTGAAGCTCGATTTGCATATTCAATTTTAGTTTCAGTCGTTTTAAGATTTATTTATTCATTTATAATAGTACCTATTGTATGTTTGTTCTCTATGAATGTTTGTTTAATTTCTATTCGTTTTGGGTTTCATTTCTTCTTTAATAATAATTTTTGGTCGTTTTGAGTTTGAGCTATCGTAGGTTTCTATTTCTTCTGATCTTTAGTTTAGTATGGCCTTTACTTCCTCTGAAAAAATTCTTTTTGGGAATTTTTTTTTATAATTAATCTACATAAAAAAAAGCAGTTCCAAATTCATATTGCAGCCTTATTGCACTGGGGATTTGCCTTAAAAGCATAATGAAGAGATTTTGGGTCTTTATATACCAAACCAATATAATAAAGTCAAAGATATTTACTAAGTAATAGTTAAATTTTAAATTTATTGGATCACCAGCATCGCATTAACGTGCATAAGTTACTTTTTTTTGTCGAAACAAAGTGAGTTTAATGTAGGAAACCAGCTCAAATTTGAGCTAACTTTGTACATTAGAAAGAGATGTAACACCATACCTTCTTCTCTACCCATAATATTAACTTCAATTTGAAACTAGGAAGCACAGAGCCTCTTCATTTGGACTGGAAATTCTAGTTAAATTCCTAAAAAATTTTTGTCCTACAATTTAAAGATGTAACACAAAATGATCCATGTTTGCTTCTGAACATCATTAATTATAGACGATATCACCATATAATAGTTCTCTCTTGGTCATTTTGTCCACTTTGACAAGCATCCTAGGCTATCTTTAAAGCCGAAGAGCTTCTCGTTGATTTTTGAGGAATCAAGGAATCCAACGAGGAGCTCAATCGAAGCTGAGAAGTCACGAAATCATCTCCAGCCGTAGGAAAACAAATCAAATACACACTTATTTCTAAGGAAGAGTGTTTTGAGCAATGCTAATGAGTTTACTTTTTTCTAACTAGAGGGTTATGTTCTATAAAATCCTGACCTTGGCCTTCAAAACTAATATAACTAATATACTAAATCCACAAACATAGAGGGTTTTCTCAAAAGAAAAACATGACCAAGATTCTTCAAAAATAACATGACATAATCCAGGCATATACAGGAAACTCCCACTCCCCAATCTCCATGTTTAAGAATTTGTCAACAACCTCCAATAATTGTTAATATAATTCAGAAATTTTTTTTTATACCTCGACCAGTTTTCCCTGCTCCTCCCTCGTTTCAGATTAAAGTCGTGCACCTCTGCTGATTTAGTAAATGTAGCGAACTAGTATAAACGAAACATAACACCATATAAACTCTACTCATTGTAGAGTTAAATTTCTCACTCATATCAAGAACACACCAAGCCCTAAAAGTTATGGTGATTATTAAATTTTCCCATTATCCCAACGATGTGCATGCAAATTATTTTTCTTTGTAGAAAATGTTCAGATACTGCGCAAACAGTAATCAGTGATACAACTGGTTTTTCGAAATCGATTCCTCTCAGGTTGAAGCAGCAGAAGAGCGATTTTTCAACTTAGTCAAAAACACTACCAATACAAGAGTTGAACAAAACAAAAGATATGCCAGAAGCAAAGCGTGAATAAAGAGAACCAAGGCTAAAAAAACTAGCCTGTGCAGAGGAATGTAAGAAAAGCAATAAAACCCCTTCTTAGGTCACAAAATGAAAAGCGAAAGTAAAATTTACACATTATTACACCCTCATGAAGAGAGACTACGCATTATTATCCATACTAAATTATTCCAAGTTTGACTTTCTGCAAATCAGGAGTTGGCAAGTTTTTGAAAAATACTATAAATTAAAGAGGAAAAACATACTTAAAAGACTCATCAAAAGTTGGAATGAATGGGTTATATCTGATTTTAGATACATCTCAACTAATTGTGATCAGTTCACCCCAACACACATGGGTAGGCATTTCATTCTCTTTTTTATGAATACAAGATGCCTTTCAAACAGGCAAGTACCAAGGATTTTTTCACGGAAGGGAATATACTACCCCCATTCGAAAAAGAGGGTTAATAATAATAATGATAAAAAAAAATTGATGATTTGAATAAGCGAAAATCTCTATCTCAAAATACAAGTCTGAATTTCCTGTCCCTTTTTGCACCAACTTGCTATCTATAATTTATAAAAACGTTTAAAAAGTCATGTTTTAAAGAAAAAATAAAATTATAGATTTCCTTTATTAAAATGGTAAGTTCAAAACGCAATTTTAAGCATATAACATAGCTTTAAAACGATAAAACTGGGAAGAACTTCCTGCAATTTAAGCAGAAATTGTATCAATTAATTTTTTACTAAATAGACTAAATTTATCAATTGTCAGGTGTAGGGGAATAATCGGGTCGTCAGATGTAGTATCAAGAGTATTAAAAGTATCTTGAGAATTCTGATTTCTTAATGATTTCTTATACAAGACCGCCATCTGATTTGTTATACAAGAATACCATCTACATTAATAAAATAATTTGGATATCCAAGTTTGTTTCCATAGTGATTTCCAAAACATTTGAATTGACCAAGGGCTCATTCCCAAGCAATCAAGACACGAAATAATCTTTCTTATGAACAACTTATAATCTTGCCTTTTAAAATCGTATCCCAGTAATGAGGTTTTAGGCACAAAAAGTTTATGCAGGAATGATAAGGCTTTGGGGGCACCCACAGACAAGCAGGGGGATGTATATCCCCCTGTTTATCTGCGTTTATTAATTTTAATTTGATAATTAATTTTAATTTTAATCATCTGCGTTTCAAATTAATTTATTAATTTGACATGCGTTTATTAATTGAAATTACTAATTTTAAGTTCCTTCGCCATTTTTACTGGATGATGAGTTACTTGAGCAATTTGTCACAGGAATAGTCTAATAGTTTTTGGACATTGCTAGTTGATAATCTGTCTTATCCAAACAGCTTCCTCTGGATTACTTTGACCTTGAAGTCAAAAGGAGCATCAAATAATATATTTTCCAAATGGGGTTTGCGTAAGTCATGAAATCGCAAGCACTTTCGCAAATTGCGTTCTATTTTACTTTATCAGTTGTTACACTCTTTCTTCTGGTATTTTAAAACCTGACCCCCCCCCCCACCTCTCAACCTGATTTCTATATAATCCAATTCTTACAACAGTTAAAGTAGGCTAATCCCTAAAATAAGCAAACATTAGCGTAACAATTAGCAAAATCAATAGTTGCCTTGTCTTCAGCTTTGGTTTAAACTCGGGAAGCCTTTCTGGGTATAGCTTCCTTCTTAGAGGCTTCAGCTCATTTGCGTGAGCAAAACCATAAATAGCTGACTGCCAAGTAGCGTAGTGGAATGATGATCCTTTTGGTGCCTGGGAACTCAAGTACACTTCAACAGAATTCAACTCTCCTTTGAAGAAAATCTAAATATTAGGTAATGTAAATATTGTAAAAACATAAGTTAAACTATTCAATAAACTATTCAACTATTCATACATAAACATAAACTATTCAATATTATTCAATATAACCAACCTTAAGACACAAAATAACACTTTTGAAGGAGATACAACTATTACCGATTGTTACGACCTTGAGGTTCATGTCCTATCTCCAACTTTTAGGCCTTTTTGATGGCTTTGATGTTCAGAAAAAGGCAAAATTTTTGCTAAAATTCTGTTATGTCTACTTACCATATTAAATTTAAAATTTGGCATTTTCTCTAAAAGTTTTAACTGTGTCTCTGAGCTATAGCTCTAAAAAAATAGCGATAAACTGATGTGAAACCTTTTGTCTAAGAGACCTTTAGACAAAAAAACATTTTATTTGGCCTGAGTTTAATTGCTAATCAAATTTCTTCAATATCTTAAACCAAAAAAAAATAATAAAATAAAAACTCAAAATGACAGCCAAAACTTCCAACCAATGACAGCCAAAAATTTAATTTGGCTATTATTGCGTAAGAGTACAAGAATATTATTTCAAATCTCCGAATTCTGGGATGCCATAATCTATCAGAGCATAACAACGTTTGGCAATGGAACAAGCAGTTGCTCTATTACTAGATTTAAAGGATTCCTTAGATACGAAACACGTGTAACTGGTACCTTTTATGGCGTGAAAAACATGTAATTCTCCAAACCATTATTTTCACTAAGTTACAAAATTCAGGTGTAAGAGCGAAATATCTGACTGAGATTCCAGTGATCTTCAATCACTGGAATTTTAAATCATTTGAAATTCTGCAATTTCTTCTTTTTCTTCCATCGTGGGCAAGAATCATTTCTGAATAATTTTTGTGTTTCTGACATAGTTTTAAATTTAAGTAAACAGCATGGGAAAATTTCAGGTACAACTTGTACACTTTTATCCTGTCACCATTTTTCTACTAGATTTTTTCGTTGATTATGCATTTTTTTTTTTTTATTGTTACTTCACAATTTACTTTCTTTTGTATGTGCGGGTCATAAATAAACAATAGTTTAACAAAAGAGAGTAATATAATTTGGTTCACTACATCAGTTATTTACCTTCAAATTTCTTGCTTAAATAGACCACACCCATATCAGCAGGAATTGAATCAAATCCACATGCTCCAACGACATAAATCTCCTTTTCTTTTGCAAGCGCATTATACTCAAGCTGCATTCTTTCAAGATACTACAAAAAAAGAAGACCCTATTCAATAATAAATATATAAGGAAAACACCAACAGTTTTGAGCAATCTACTTCAAAAATGTTTTCCGTTCAAAAAGATGATCATTATTATTCACAAGCAAACATTGAGAACTTTGCTCAAAAACCCTATATTGTTTAGTATACTATTATATTTTGCAGGAAACAAAATTCATTACTTTCTGAAAATACCTCCATATAGAGAATTCCCCCGTTTTTTATGGGTTTAATTTTGATGAGTTGCGATTGATTTAATTAAAAATTACAAAACAGCCTTGAAAATAAACGAATTATGAAAACATTTTATGCTCCATCATCTATTTTTTTTAATCTTATTGTCTATATTACTGAGGGTACTTTCAAGCCAACCAGCTACATCATCTCCAATGCTCTTGAAAAAATGGATTCCAGACACTCTAGATTTTTATGTCTTGTAGTCACAATTTGATTTAGGATAAATATGTCTTGCTTGACAAAAAATGTGTCCAGAAATCACCCACCCCCTGGCCTAAGATTGTTTCCTCCTCTTAAAGAATTTGAAAAACAATCCTTTTATTTAATTCTGTAGATAAAAAAATGTTTTCTAAGGAATAAAATACATAATTCTGAATTTTAAAGCAATTTCAATTTCCGATTGAGATACTCATTTTGTGAGCTAAACAATTTTGGGCTTGATTTATTCGGGTAAGTTGTTCAAAACTTTAATAAATTATTATTATCACATGTAAATTAGATTCCACTTTTGAAATCTACCTGTAATATTTGAAAAATTAGTACGTAACAGGATAGAGTTTACGAAAATACGGAGTGCTGCGTTCGGACCCATGAAGAAATACAAGGTATTTCAGTACTATTTCTGAGGTCAAACAGGGATGTGTCCTCTTCCTTCTGTCTTATGTCCTTGTTATCCATTATGCGCTCCGAGATTGCATAGGGTTTGGGATCCAAATATGCGATAATAAACAACTAGCAGATCTGGATTTCGCCGACGACATCACCCTGATTGAGGCAAACAATTAAGGCTCCAGGAGCTTCTCGATGTCATACGAGAGAAAGCAAGTCTTTTGGGACTTAAGATTAGTTCCGACAATGCAAAAAGCATGACAACGAGCGACTCACCACTTGGCATAAAGTGCGGGGACAATTCAGTAGAGCAGGTAGTGGAAAAAGATACCTCGGAAGTAGTGTCGAACGAACTGGATCAAGCAAAAAGGAGGTAGTCTAGGATGTAATAAGCCAGTAGAGCTTTTAATCGACTGAAGCAATTTTGGCAATTGAAAAAGTACTCCCTGAAACTGAGCCTGTTCAACAGTAACGTCCTCTCTACCCTCCTCTATAGCTGTGAATGCTGGAAACTGAATCAACAACAAGAAAAGAGGATTCTCGCTTTCAAGAACAACTGTCTTCAAAGGATACTGAATATTAACTGGAGGGACCACATAACTAACCAAACAGTTCGCTCTATCACACATCAGCTCCTGGTAACAGATGTTATACACCAACGAAGATGGCGCTACTTGGGATACACTTCGTTGTACATACCAGCAGGAAGTGAAGTTTATCAATTCGACAGTCCAACCCCAATGGGATAACGTCTGGGCAGCAGCACATATGAGGGATGATTGGTGGCTCTTTCTGGATCCCCTGGGTGCCTCTTGCAGCACAAGAAGACAGTAATTCTATTTAATGAAACAGAATATGCTCCATTGGTCTTCGAAATCAAAGTTTTCCTCGGATGCTTGTTTTAGTCTATTGTGTCTGGTCATGCAAAACAAAATCGTTTATGATTTTGAAGTTGCAGTATATATTTGAAGATTGAAAAAAAAAACATTTAAAGGATAGAAGGTTTTTTATATCCAATAAATGTTTAGCTTAATTCTCTAGGGAATGAATTTGAGCAGAACAGACTAAAACAAGCATATGTCCATCTTTTCCGTCCATTAAAGGATTGGTTTGATTCTAAAGAGAATAAATTAGGGGACAATAGAATAAAACAAGCATCCAAGGGAAACTTTGATTCGGAAGACCAATGGAGCATACTCAGTTTCATTAAATGCAATTATTCTTCTCAATTCATTCCTTGAGCTTCAAGCTTCCAGTTGACATACTTTATTTTAATAGATGACATTTACATCAGATACTTTCTTTTCTGTGTTACCCCTTAATTATTCAAAAAATTACGTGTTGATTTCAAAAACTGGAATCCAAATTAATCGCAGGATAATTTATTAAAAGTTTTTATAAACAATTTACCTGAACACATCAAGCTCAAAATTGTTTAACTCTCAAAGCAAATATCTAAACAGAAAATTGCTTTAAAAATGAAAAGCATACGAAAAGTCCTTAGAAAATAAAAAAAAATAAGATTCCAGAAAAAAAATAACAAATTTTGCCTAAGCAAATATTACTCTTTTTCCCAGGGCTAAACCTGTGTACAGAAGTGGCATTAACATCGTTAACATTGCCTAGTTGTTATTTATCTTTCTTTGCATTATTTTTTTTTATTTCAGTTCAAATTATCTGAACTCATCTTTACAGTGACAGAACTGGAAATGGATAAGTAAGAAATATACTTATTTTTGTTTAATGTTTTTGGTTACCCATGCTTAGCAATATTTAGGAGGCTCTATTATTTATAAAGAGTCGGCAGATTATTCAGAAAAGGAATTTAGGCAAGATAGTGCCTTTTTATAAAAGAGTTTTAGACCTAATAAATAATGGACAAAACCAGCAAGAAATGGCAAGCATAGGAGAACATATACGCTAATTTTCAACATAGGGTATAGCATAATTGACATCAATCAAGGCACACAAAGAAAATTTTTTATCTGCATAGTCTCATGTCCTATGGAACATAGCATGTGCTAAAACAGGGCAATGTATGTGAATGGAGAGCCAACTATGTGTCTAATGTAACTACAGTTATATCTGCTACTGTTAAATTCTGGTGTTCCTTGCCAAAAATATGATTGGCTTCAGCTTAATATTATTAAAATCGAAAACATTGGTATGGAATAAAAAAGTCTATGTTGCCAGGAATTACTATTATAAATGACTCTCCAGAAATCCACTCAAATGTGGGGAGTAGAAGAGAGCCCTCTTCCTAAAGTGAGAAGGCCCCCGCCCCCAGAAAAAAAATGAAAAAAGGAAGGATGCAGTCTTTGGTGCCATTTTTACATACAATTTTTAGAACAATGCAATCATGTTCTATCTCTAGAATGATTAAAAACAGACCTGATTTTGGTATTATTTGATAAATAGGAATCACCTGATTGAGATGATATCCTTTATTTGAAAATGTCTGTCCAAATTTTTGTTGTATAGTTTCTGATCATATTTCGTTTTTAAGAAAGAGCTCAAAAGTATAAATTTAGATTTTTTTTTTCTACGAAAGAGGAAATTAGGTCTATTACACTCCTTTAAAAAGAAAGCCTTTCAATTTTGAGTTTTTGGTTTTGAACCAACTAGATATCACAAACGATTTTGTTTTGCAGAGACAGTATATAGTAAAAAAAGAACAAAAAAAAAGAATCTTGGAGATTATTTTCTTTTATTGCAACTAATATCAATTACAAAAAAAGCAAAAATTCTTTATATTTCTCCTGTTATATAACCCTGAAAACTTAAATATACACATTCAAATATATTCCTATCTTCAAGACTTCTCACATAATATCTTCAAAAGGAGGGGGGATCAGATTGAAAAAACCTGTTTGCCAGAAAAGCCTTAAATTTTTCACATTTGAACATTTTTGGTCTTCCAGGAAAGTGGGATGGGGCCCTAAAGCCCCTTCATATACCTTCTGATCAGTTCAAAACAACCAGGCCCAAACTAATTAGTGAAGCTTGGCCTTACAGGCTACACAACTTCAGGTGCTTTTACTTAGTGTTTCTCTTATTTACAAAGTTAGCCTATTTTGGGTTTTCAAAGAATCAAATATTTTAAACATTAAAAAGCATGGAATCTAGAGTAAAAATTCTATAAACTATTTAACGGCTAGAAAACTAAACAACACAAAAAACTAACCTGAGGCTCTCCACTTATATCAATATGATGACATGCATGTTTAACACAAGCATTAACAACTGGTTCCCCAAAGAACCTGTATGGTCCAACACAATTTATGACCAATTTTGATTGTCTTGCCATCTCCTCAAGAGATTCTGTGTTTTTAACATCAGCAACAATGTAACCGCACTTGGCAGCAGTTCCTTAAGTAAAATAACAACAGTGAGAAAGATTTCAAAACAAGATGGCATTGGTTGAAGAAGATATGACATCATGGTGCAATCTGTACCTAAATAATAAAGGTTCACATAGGCAAAATTAATTATTAGCACATAAATCTCTACTAAAATATATGCTATCTTGTTTATGTAAATAATGGGAGTTGATTGTGTGTACTAAATGGCCAACTAGTTTTGTTTATAAATATGTTCTAAAAATTTGTTTTATTTATTTTGCCTTTCTTTTTGTTCTTTATCTTCTCATTTAATTTTGTTTATAAGGGAAAACATGCTTTTCTCATATTCATTAAGCTGGAATTGTCTGTAACTCAGGCTAAGAGGTAGAGAGAAATAACTAAAGTCTACTACCAGGCGAAGGATAAAGGAAACTCAATGCAATTTCAAGATGGCCTTCCAATCCCAGGAGAATTTTTCTTAGTATGACAGATGGCAAGTCACACCATACAAACTTACCAAGCAGTTTTCATACCCACTAAGTGCTTCATGCATTTCTGATTTGAGTCCCAGCTGCCAATAATGTAATGCTTGCATCCATAGCTACATATGTATTATACATTTCTGAATACACATCAGAATTTAATGCTTCTGACAGGTATAGAATCCTGACTGCAATAGTTGATTGTTAGCTCCTTCCTGTAAGGCAAATAATAATTGCCTAAACCATCACTGTTGATATACCAACCTGTTGGCACAAAATAATTCTTGAAAAGGTTATATTGAATGGCATTGTAAAGTCAGGGCTGCAGCAGGGTTACTAAATCCTTCAAATTGAGTGGTATAAGTAACTCCTACACACAGATTTTTGCTGCCTGTCAATGTCTGCCACTGTATAGAGCCCACTTCCTCCTGACCAGGGTGAGTTCTCCAAGTGTTTACACCTTGCTCCTCTTCTGCACAAGCTGCTCAGAATTGTGCAAACTGTGGTTAAAATCTTGTATTGTCGAGTTTTTGCTACAATACTGTTTTGCTACAGTCCAATGCAAAAAATGATGAGCACCACTGTGAATTTGGCTTTGTGTGCTTAAATAAGGCACTAAAGGTGAAAGGTTCTCTGTTAAATGAGATTTTGAAATAATTTTTTTGGAAGAGCACTCACTGGCCAAAGTTTATGTTGGCACATTATTGCTTAAATGCCTTCCTAGACCTTAATTTAAGCCAATTGTTCATTCTTGAAGGTTTTACCAGGCTAAACAATTTTTTGGTGTCCAAAATGTTGATAAGTTTTGATGTTATCCAAGGTTTTTGATAATAGTATAGTATTCAGTAAATGTACAGTTTCACTCAATTTCTAAAAAAAATAAACAGCAATATTCTTAAATTTTCTTAACTCAAGAAAACTCTGAGGTAATGGATCTTTGGCTGACTGGGTTACTGTCTACAGGGCTCAATCTTATCAGTATTCTATGCATCAAAGTGCCTTTTTTTGGCTATTTCTCCCCCCTCCCTGAAAGATCTGATAATGTTACCTATTATTTTTTTTTCAATTCTCAATTTAGTGATCTTCTTTTATGAGAGCAACAGCTATTCCAAACACTTTCTATAACCAATAGCTTTCTTTAACTAGATAACTAATATGTAGCCCATGATCAACACAGCTGTGATTTTATGCAAAGAAAGCAGTTTTTGCATAATTTTAATCAGATTTGATCTAGTTTTACTGCAACTTCATGGACCACAAAAGTCCAATGGATTCATTGGAATAATCCAACTGAGCCGCTGAAAACCATATCTACTAAAACCAATTATGTTTGTTTTTTTTTTGCAAAATTTCAACTTTCTAATGTTAGCATTTCAGCTTTGACAGATTGAAGGAACTATTTTTTATGAGAATTTAAACTTTTTTGGTAAGTCTGCTTTGCATGAGGATTTTGGATCAGTAAAAAGGCTTCAAACAGAGCTACTGAATAATTTTTTTGCCAAACGGAATCTTATTACCCAGCACTTGACAGGATTTTCTACTTTGTTGCACATGTCTAGCAAATGTCCAACAATACAATGCTTCATTTTGCACAGCATAGGTGGATGCACATTGAGCCTATGCATATGCTATTGTGTAGATGAAAGAGCTCCTCCCAGTACTTCTTGTGCTACACATAAATGGAGGTTATTTTCTGGACAACCATCATACATTTCAATTTTTATTAGAGTTGGCTTGCAATATTAAAAATTCTTGTTTCTTTGAAATACAAGTATCACTAATATCAGGAGTTGATTTCAAGAATTTTGTGATGCCTGGTTGTCTTGATGTGAAAAATAACCATTCAAGAGTGCAAAGTTCCAACTGGGCTCCTGAAATACAGCCAGTAAAAAATTTTGCATTAGAAAAAGTTGTATTTACCAACTTTAATTGCAGTTAGTTCAGGTTTGGAAGTACAAAGTTCTCTTTTTTTTGAAAAATATGCCACACCAAAAGCAAAATTACTTCCTATTTGTCATACAAATTTTCATTAGATCTGGTTAGAGCATATGTGAGAAGATTTTACAGACACAACAGAAAGTTAAGCAACCAATGAAAAGTGCAGGGCAACTGTTTCAAAGGAAACCAGGCAATCCAATTAGCTGATTCATTTACCATCTTGTCCATAAAATACCAGATAGAAATGTGGCTTTATGTAAAAATTTCATACACCATAATGCAAATAGATTTCTTTTCAATTACTGAAGTTTTACAACATTGTCTGCACATTAAATATGACCCTTTCTAATGGCTATCCCTATATACTGAACAGGTACAAAATATTTCCTTTTGTTATAAAATATGGTCATAATGATTATTGTGAGTCAAAGTTTTTAAACTGTCAGCAATCTAGGCCAAAGATTCAATATTTATTTTAGAAGCTATTGATCTATGGTTTAGACTTTATTGAAATTAATTTGCATGCCAATTATATTGGAAAGTTTTGTGGCTTGTGTTAACCCCCCAGACCCCCCTGCACAAAATTTCCCCTGGAGAAAATCCCTGTTGAAAAATACCACCCCCATGTAGCTGGTTGGTCTCTAATCCACTTGGACTTAAAAAAAAGGACTACAACTCTCAATTACTGATCTAACAAGCATATGCCAAGTTTCTGCAACTATGAGGTTGAAGAAGGGGCAGTTTTGGGCATTTTGGGGTTTAATTTTACTTTTTATTTTTGTAATAACAGTCTAAACTAGAAATATTCCCAGAAATCATAAGGGAGTACATATTAATTTCAAATTTTGATTTGTTTTTAAAATTTTTGTTTATACCCCCCCCCCCTCCTAAAAAAACGGTAAAATTCTAGTTAATTGACTTCTTGCTATCTCAGAAAGGGTTTTGGTTAAACAAACAAAACTTTCAGGGATGAATCTACAGACTAAAGTATGTCTTGGGAAGGTATTTTGAAGCAACTACCTCTACTCCTTCTCCCTTTAGAGGGCCCTGACCTTTGATGACCTTTAAAAATATGTGTGTTGTAAAAGTGAAACCTTGCAAAATAGATTTTCTGCTTAATTGAAGTATAACAAAATTGTTTTCAGCTTCATAACTTTGCTCAATTCCATTTTATAAGGTTTTAAATATATGCAAATACATCTCCTAAATTTTGAAAAAAACATTGATATGGCTTAAAATTCTACTCAAATAACAGGAAATGCATTTTTAGAACTAAAGGCAGAGAAAAAGCAACTAGTTACTGAAAATTAAGGTAAAATATTTTTTTGACAAAATTTGAATAGGCATAGACCTGTCTTGTAGGCAAATTTCAGGGCCCTCTAGAGGGAGAAGGAGTAGAGGTGGGTACTTTAAAATACCTTCCCAGGACATAGGCCTACTTTAGCCTGAAGACCCATCCCTGAAAGTTTCATTTCCCAATGGGAAAATACCCATTGGTTGACTTTTTGCAGGCTTAAGAACAATTCTTAAAACACAATGGCTGTTTAATCAGACTAGGCTAATTAGTTTCCTTTAATTCTTTTTAAAAAAAATTGCCACCACCCATAAAAAACTTGTAGAATCTGACAATGCTTTCATCTGCAAAAACTTAAGCAATAAGAATTTGTTGATCCCCAAAGCTAGAAATGATAATTACCCTACATGAATCAAGTGCTTGCTGAAAGCCAGTTCTCTGACTCTGGCCTAAAGTGTTTGGAGAGCATTCAAAGGGGAATCACGCCTGTTTCTTTCTATTCTAAGTAGGTTGGTCTTACAAAATGGATTTACTCTAATATTAAAAATCTATTCAACAGACAAAAAGATCATCTAGGCCTAACCTGTTTCATGTTCAATGTCCTTGACAACTTTTTCCAGCTTCTCTTTATTCCTACCACCAACAGCAATACTATACTTCTTCAATGCTCCCGATTTGACAGCTTCAAGGAAAACAAATTTTCCAGTGAAGCCTGTGGCACCAAATATAGTTATGTCAAATATTTTCTCCACAGCCATGTTAACAAATATTCAAACATTTGCGCAAAACTAACAGCGTTGACACAATAAAATAACTTCTACGGATGACCCAATTAAAAGGTTTCTAGCAAGTAGCAATGTCCCTGAAGCTCATATATATATATATATATATATATATATATATATATATATATATATATATATATATATATATATATATATATATATGAAAAGATAAATCACCAATGCAAGAGCACAAACACATAAAAAAAAAGAGAGACAGAAGGAGAAAAGGAAGACTGTTTTTCTAAATTAGTGACTCATATAGACCAGCACTTGAATGAAGCCTTAACCCTACTCATCCATACAATCAAATAGGTCAAACAGCATAGCCATATATATATATATACATATATATATATATATATATATATATATATATATATATATATATATATATGAGCTTCATGGAAATTGCTAGAAACCTCTTTTTTGGCCGACGGCGTGCAGCCCAAGGAAAATCGACGGCGCGCAACCGTTTTCCCTATTAATCAGCTACTCATCGCCGAAAAAAACCCTTATTAGGAATTTCTTATTAGGAAGGAGTTTCAAATATGGTCAAAAGACACCGACTGAAATATTGTTCAATACATATTGTTCAAATCTGAATGAAAAGACGGGTCTGTTGGAGCTATTTAGCATTATGGCGGAACATACACAATGACACATTTAAATTCGAGAAAAACCCGACAAAAGCAACAAAACTCAATAGCCTACGCGATCAAGAGTCCTTTTAATGACTTTTTAATCAGTTCAATAAACGACTATCTTGCTGTTCAATAAACAGTAGCGTTTTTTCCCTTCATGTCTGTTTTTTCATGATACCTGTCATTGTACTCAAATAGACCCACTAATACTAGTATCATACCTTTAAAACCAGTGTGAAGCAGCTTTTATTTATCGTGTGCAGCAGAACACAGAAGAATCTAAACATTCAGTTGGAGTGGGGGAAGAGGAAGAAAAAACATCCTGTTCTTGAAAATAACTTTATAGTATTTAAATTATACACAGTTTTGAAGTTTTAAATAGGACAAAATCGGAACAATGTAAGCCACAAAAAATGTAAAAGCAAGTGGATGCTGCCTTCTAACTCCAATTTAACAGGCCAATTGCAGTGGACGGGAGGAGCAGCACCCAAACTTTTTAAGGTTACGTAAATTTTGGAACAGCGTCCAAAATTGTACTAAATCCGAGAAAAAAAGTTTTATGTACATCCAACTCTGATAATGTCTGAAATTTTAACTCAATTTCGATTACATTTTAAAGATTCAGCATAGAAGGTCTAAAATTTAGTAGTACGATGTATAAATTCTACGAAAGAAATTATGTCGTGAAATATCCAGGTATTAAATATAGCTAAAGCCGAATCAAGATCTAAAATCGTAAATTTGAAAAAAACTTGACGATTTGGCTGAATTTGGTGCAACAATTATATCTTATTTGTTTCTTTGTTCTGAAATACAAGTGAATTTTCTGGAACATATATAACAAATTGCGACATTCAGCAACTTAGAATTTTAGTTGTTTCGCCAAATGGGCTAAATTTAAACTTAGAAAGTAAAATCGGTTGGTGACCTAAAACAAGTTACCCGCTTACCAAATTTACTGTTTTTCCATCGGTTTAACCTATTTAGTTTTTCCTCTTTTTTCGCTAAATTTGAACTATGAGCAATAAATGAAATAAGCAGAATATTGGGTTAGTTGTAAAAATTCAAGAGTTCTATCTGTTCTTTTTCTTATTATTGGTCATAGAACTAATTATTTGTTTGGATTTGTTTCTTTGTTTTAAAATATATATCTTCAGAAACTTGTTTAAAGAAAATACATAATGTGTGCCTTTTTTCATGAATATCCTGATAGAAATAGAATAAAGAATAAATACTAGATTTTCACTAGTTTTCAAATGACTTCACTCGTGTTCAATGGGCTTATTGCAATCTAATTTTTGGCGTTCAATAGCCAATAGCAATAATTGAACAATCTAAATTGTATTTTAGAGCTCACTAAGCGACGATTTGTCCTTTTTTTTAGAGAATTCTTGAGATATTTACCTACTGGCATAAGCTAACAACACTTTTAGTTAGTTTTAAAGACTCTGAGTATGCAAGGTTTTTTTTTCACTAAATTATTTGACATTATTTTCAACAGTATTTAATTTTATGGAAATTATTTGATGTTTGAAGTGCAGTCAATAGAATATAATAATTGGGTTTATTCAATAAGCTATTGCAATCAATTGCAATAGGCTCTGTTGAACTTCCGTTACAAGTCAAAGACAAAATCTGACGTTAATATTACTTTGGATCTGACAAAAATTCTTTTTTTCCTTGTCTTTATTGACCTGTCGTATGAAGAACCTTGGATACAAAATCATAAGTTTTACTGTTTTGGCTAATGAAAACAAAAGCATCTAGACAGTGTGTCCCTAGCATATGAGGATTCATTTAATAATTCGTGTTGAGAAGGTAACAAGGTAAATAATAGAGAACAACTTTTCTGATATGAAAGACATATCAAGAAAGCCTTCAACTCTGCAGAGATACATTTACCGCATAAAATGAAAACTAAAAACAAAAGAAGAACAAAGAAAGAAAACAACAGTCGAAAGAATAAATCATTAGAACCAAGGAAAAAATAAAACAGAAACCTAAATTTAATTTAGGTGTCGCAATTTGTTTCTAAGCATAAAAACTACGATGCATTAGTGAATTGTTTTCATTTATCCCATGATAAATCACATAGTTCATTTTGTTCAATAAAATATATTTTGTTAAATATCGGGTGCACCACTGTTCACCTTGGATCTACAAAAATGCAAACGATAAAAAAGAAAGAAAAAAAAAATTATAAATGGGTCAGTAATACACAGATATCACTAAGAAAAAAAACGAATACCTTACAGTAACACCCTTTTCACACAATCCCCGACACTTTTTAGAATATTACCATTTAATATGGTCTGGGAAAACTTTTTAACTGGAACTCGTAACGTAAGCATCACCAGAGGTACAAACGAAATGACGGTAGTATAAATATGACTGGGAAAAATAAAAGCTACATCTTTCTATGTGCGATCTAGTCAATGAAAGGGTTGATGAGGACATTCAGGTTTTTAAGCAAAAGATAAATCTGACCTTTTGCTTCAGGGAGCAAATGTTTTCGATTAATACAATCAGTATAATGCAGTTGAAACAAAATCTACAAAGAGGGAAAACCACATCAGTAGGACAAATCTCGTGTCCCTTGGATGTTCCATGGATATATAAGACAGAATGATAAGAAAAACATGCTTATAAACAAGTCGACTGTTAAAATTCAAAACACATCTGTGCGGAGAACGCTTTTTGAACAGCCATGTTTTAGCTCCCGAATTTCTCGATCCAGTTCACGGCAAGATAATAGGCTTTAAACCTATTGTAATGACATGAAAATTCTTTTGTTATAACAATGAGGATGAAGAGGGTAATATTAGGCATCAGAGAAAATTGACCAAGGGGTTAGCCTGATTTACTAAAACATGGTCTAGTGTGTTTTCACATAGTTTTCGTAGAGCGTGTTTTTGCAGCTGGAAAATTTCTAAGAATAAAAAGGTTCGGATATTAAATACGAAGGTCTTAGCATCGACCAAACAGGGCTTAGACACATAGGGAAATCAAAAGATTGAAGAGGATATGCTAGATGTTTTCAGAAAAATTGTTTAGAAATTACATTAAGAACTGTAATAATAAACTCTAATAACTGTAAAAGAATAGTTTGTGTTAGAACAAAGAGTTGTTAATAGCTCGTGCTCATTGTAATCATTGTCTCCAAAAATCTCATTTCATATGTTGCTAATCATTCAGGGACAGGGAGAGAATGCTATATCAGACTCACCTCCGCCGAAACCAAAGGTAGGTACCCAAGATTTAATGTTAAACTTAGAATGAATTATCATAAAAGTTTTGTATTTCTTAGATATATTATGTACAGTATTTTTGAAAAGAAAGTTTTAATGATAGACATGTTTTTTTTGCTCTATTGTTTTTATTCAATGATGATGATTAGTTTTTCTTAAATGTTTATTATTTTTCATTATTGACTGATTTTCATTATGACAGTTTTTTAGTGCTTTTAAAAAGTTTCTTATTGTTCTAATTAAGCAACCATTGTGTTGGGTCGTTCTTAAGGAGCCAGGACAGAAAGTCAAACTTTAGCTTAAAGAGGGAGGTATAGAGGAGGGGGAAAAACCCCTCACATACATAATAATTTCTGTTAGTTTTAAATTTTAATGATGCTTCTTACTTTTGATTGAAAAAAGTTTTATTTTGATATAATTTCTGATTGCTTTTAAATAATGATGGGAAACCGTCTCCTTCCATGGAAAAATACTCTACCCCAAAGAAAGATTCTCTAGACAATTTAATGCCACTGAAAATTTATCTTGGATAATTGCCCTTGATATCTCCACCTGTAAAATCGAGTCAGCAAAGAGAAAGTAAGACAAATGAAAAGAATTTCTTATTAATAACAAATGAAAAATACTATACGTAAGCAATAGACAAATTTCATAACTGAGATCTTTCCCCTAGGATTGAGGGGGGGTCATGTTATCTCCAAACGCATAGTTATTGGACCTTTCAACTATGTTGACTGAAATGACTATCGTCCAATCAAATTTTGATCGGAAAACTTTAGGAAAAAAGGGGCACGGGAGGGGTAGTAGCACTTCAACTTTTTTGGCCACTTAACGACTTTTAATTTCAGCTCAAATGATCCCTCTACCAATAATATAGGACTATTGGTTTGATACGTTCATCCCCAGAAAAAAAAAAACAAAAAAAGCAAGCAATAAACACGCGTCTGTGATCTTTCTTGTGTCACAAAATACAAAATCCCATATTTTGCAGGTAAAAGCTTGGAACCTTCACAGTAAGGGTCTCTGATATGTTGAATCCGTTGGTATGATTTTCATTAACGTTCCTTAACTTTCAAGGGGTGTTTCCACCTTTTTTTGGA
Organism: Artemia franciscana; assembly: GCF_032884065.1. NCBI lineage: Eukaryota > Metazoa > Arthropoda > Branchiopoda > Anostraca > Artemiidae > Artemia > Artemia franciscana. The sequence continues at coordinate 15,804,599 of NC_088874.1, forward strand.
AAGTAGGCAGGTTTTCTTAGGCTCGTAGCTTTTGATAGTAACACTAAACTTAATGAATCCAATATATTAAGAATCAGCATAATAAGTTCTATATTTTATGCATCTTTTGATTTCAAAACTCCCTTTTTTAGAGTATCAGTTACTATTTAGTTGTGTCACTTCTTACTTGCATTTTTTTTTTACCATGAACTGTTTGAAATGGTTAATTTAGACAATTATTTTAAAGCTTCCAGTTTTTAAAACTCAGTTGATTAATTGAGGGCTTCACAAAATAACGCATAGTGGTGAATACATTTTATATGCGCTACTAATGAGGAGGGTCACTGAATCTCTCTGTCGGTGTTTGCGGTGTGGCGAAAGTTTAAAAAAGTGTTTTTATGTGAGCCTTTTAGTGAGCCTTCAGCTAAATATAGAAGGAGGAAGGGGTGGGGGGGGTAAATTTAAGCCAAAATATTACATCGTTCCGAGGAAGATTTTTGGACTCTGTCTGTAAAGGGGTGTAACAAGGCCCTCTTACTACAGAAATGTTTTAAGTATAATATAAAAGATCAAATTCTAACGCTTACTTACACTTTAAGTTGGAGAGGTGGATGCAACGCTTTAAAAAAGATATTTCGAAAAAATATCATTGTTACTATGTAAATGATAACTCAAAAATTATTTTTGATAACCCCCTCTTCTACTCCTAAAAAAATATTTGAAGGGGTACACTTTATTTGGGATTATCATCATTACTAGTGCATTTTTACATGGATCTTAAGTCTGAATATAAAAAAATAGGGTCCTTAGGAGGAAGCGACAGCCTTTTCTGCATATAAGATAGCGTTGAACCAAACAGTTTGTAGCAATAAACTGCGAGTAAGTAGGCCTTGCAGTATAATCCAAAATTCTAAGGAAACTAAGTTTTCTATCAAAATATATTTAACAACAAAATTATTATCTATGCTGATCCTAAATGTTCAAAGCGTATTAATTTTAAAATTTACCTTGGAAAGCTATTAGTAATTAAAATATGTACAGTTTTAGAAAAAGAGGTTAGAATCACCCAAAAGAAGTGCAACCTTAGTGAACATTGGATAATGAAGTTCGACATGTATGAAAAACCTAAGGCCAGCATCTAAAAAGTACAAAATTTCTGATTTTTTCAAAGAATGAAGGTAACTCATAATTTTTTTCCGAATAATCCTATCGAAACAACAGTCATAGTTTATTGAATAAGCCTTTATTCCGATGAACGTTTAAAGATCCATTACCACTTTTAAATAACAAACCCCAATAAAACTCTCAGTTCTAGTATTTGGTCCTGTAAAATAGCAATTTTAATTAAGGTACTTAAAATTAAGATTCCTAAAATCCTTCTTTAATAAGAATAAAGTCTTTTATCCCTCCCTCCTTCGCAGAGTCAATCTAGTTAACGTCGAGGAAAGGAGAACGGCATTTTCCGTGTTTTTCGCCCATAGTGCTTTCCATAGCCCCAGGATAAAATCACTGAATTTCTATTCTCCCTCCTCCTTTAGACCTTGCCTCGCTGTTCATCTGGAAGAAACAACTTATTTTTACCCAGTAAACTCCCACAGTAAGTTATGGAAGACATTTTCCTTTACATAATCAATATGTTAAATAAGTAACCCTGTTCCTCCGCTTTCTTCCCCCTTCTTAACCATTCATTGGGTAAATTTTGATTTTACTAATTTGGGTTATTATATATTAAACCTTAGAATCAAGAAATTATTCCGTATATGCGCGCGTCTTCTTCTTAATCAATCTTCCACCCTTCACGATTCGAATTGGCTTTTCGTCCCCAAAACTTCAAGAAAATATGGTCAGATAAAACTTAAATGGAATGGAATAAAAGTATTTTTCAGAATACCTTAAGAATAGACTTACCTTAAACATTAAAATGTTCAGTTCAAATATTTTATAATTCAGCCAGTAAATGAAATACTCCCAGTCGACCTGTTAACTATATTTGTTGTACTCATAAATGCTTCTAATAAAGTAGTATAAACTTCAGCACAAAAAGCTGGGAGTTAAGGAGAGGGGAACCTCTTCCCTTATAAAATTCGAATTAGATTTTACATACTTTTAAGATTCTTTCAAATAACACTTTTCCTTCTAGGATTCAAACTTTTCTTCCTTAAATCAAAGTTTGTAAAAAAAAAAAAAGAAAAAAAAACATGCTATGGCTTTAATTTGATAATTTTCCAGGATTTATATTGGGTAGGAGTTATCTTAGATAAGAACATATTCTCCATCAACATCATCGCCTCTTTTACCTTTTTGGAAGTAAATGCATCACTGCAAGTTTGACCAGTGTGCAAAAACCTATAAGAAAATTCTTTCTTCTGACATTCAGTTTGTGCAGGAACATTTCCTCCAAGCATTTATTTCAGTCATTATAATCACCTCCATTAGGTCTTTAGAGGTAAATGTACCTGTGCAAATATGACCGATGGATAAAAATCTACTGGAAAAGCGTATTTCCACTTCCTAACTTAATTCAGTCTTTCATTATGTGCAAAGTCATATGCTTTATCAATTTTGTAAGAGATAAAAACAACATGCTTCTTAAGAGTCACTACAATCATGTGACAGCTTAGAAACAATTTTAACTTGTATGTCAAGATTGGCACCTATCGCTTAAAGTAAAAATTTCAAAAAAATACTTTACTGTTCTATGCATGAAAGTTGTGTCTCTATTTCTATCGGGGTTCTCCACACAACAAAAGATGAAAAGTCAATCGACCTTACATCCAAACCAAAAAGCCATAGGTAGCTGTGAAATGCTAGAGAAATTAGCCAACTATTTTATGACACTTTAGCATATTATTCATGGTTTATGTCGAATTATGGGGCAAAGATGTACAATGCCTAATTCACTGAATTTTAAAGGAAGGTTAATAATGTCAAGACTTACACTACCGTTTTTTTAGTACAAGCCTTACATATTTTTTCACTAATTCTAGCGGATTTGTCTACTAAAACCACTTAGCTGTAGGTAATTTAACCTCTCACATAAAATGACGGAGCAAAAAAAGATGAAAGCTAACGTGAAAAGCAATTCCGTCAAAAATTTTTATAGCAGACAAACTCAATGGAATCGAGGATTCAGAAGAAGAGGACAAAACGAGGGGTCGGAGAGGATTAAATGCCAGTAGATCGTCATTGATGTTTCAAATATGAGTATATTTTTTTTGCTTCTTGATCATTGTTGATTTTTTAAAGGATATGAACATAACAGAATATATACTAGTAACGAAGCAATTATTAGACCGCAGGGGCCAAAATAAAAACGAAGCTACAATGCTGACGAAAAACAGTGTCTTAGCCGTTTTCGACCGAAAATCTGTAAACCCTCAAAAGGGGGCTCTATTGATTGTTTTTGATAATTTTTAAATAAGGTACTGGAAAAACGGTTTATTTTTAGAGTCTAGGGTGGAGTCTATCCCTAATTGGTACCATTACCTATGACGAGCCAGATCTTAATCGACAAACGCAAAGAACTTATTCATTGATAAGCAATTGTAGTTTGCATAAAGTTTTGGATGTCGGCCGCTAAATTTTCTTATAATAGGTGTTCAAAAGCAGAAGGGAGAAAATACACGCTTTTAAATATTTTAAGACACAAATGTAATACAAAACTTCTAATCTTAACATTTTTAGCAAACAACTTATTTGAGTATCTTTTAAGTCAGCCGTGGATTTTCTTTTATGAAATAAAGAGAATGAATGAAAAAAAATAGATACACCTTTTATGCTATACCTTAAAGTTTAAAATAAGATAAAGTTTCAAGGGAAGAAAAGTTGGGTTCTAGCTTTTAGGAAGGGGAGAGCATGCGTCGACCATATTTTAAATCTTAGATTACTAATTAAGAAAATTATGAGTCATAGAGCTCATTTAATCCATAGTTTTATGGAGCATGAGCAAGAGTTTGATTCAGCTGATGGAAGAGCTTTAGCAAGGTTTTATCCTTATACGGTTTGCCGGATGAATACATTGAGGTTTAAAAGCAGATAAAGTTTCAAGGGAAGAACAGTTAGGTTTTAGCTTTTAAGAAGGGGAGAGCAAGCATCGATCATATTTTAAATCTTAGATTAATAATTAAGAAAATTATGAGTCATCAAACTTATTTAATCCACAGTTTCATAGATTATGAGCAAGTGTTTTATTCAGCTGATGTAAAAGCTTTAGCAACGGTCCCGTCCCTATACGGTATGCCAGATAAATAGGGTATACGGTAATGATTTTTGCTATGTGCGAGAATAACACTGCTACGGTTAGGTAGGAAATGAGGTTAGTAGCTGGTTTTGTACTAAATCAGGAGTTAAGCAGGGGTACTAAATCAGGAATTAAGCAGGGTTGGGATCATTTTATTGGCTTTTCCCGCAGGAAAGGAAATGGGAAAACACAGAATCAATTGGGGAAGTAAAACTCTGCTAGACTTAGATTATACTGAGGATTTGTATATCCTGGATGAAAATATTAGCAGAGTAAATTAATTTTTGGAGCTCTTAATAGTTCAAAATGCAAGAATTGGGTTGAAAATTAATGTTAAGAAGACTAAGTCGCAATGAATGGGAGTAAGTGAAGGAAAAGATGTGTTGTCGGTTAGTGAGAAGATCGATCAAGTGGACACCTTCACTTGCTTAGGTAGTATCATTAGTAAAGACAGCGGGTCCAGTGAAGATGTTAACAGCAGAAAAGCCAAGGATCAATGTGTTTTTTCATAGTTGAAAAAAGCCTAGAAGGATAGGAAGATAAGTCTGCGACCCAAGACTAGAATATTGGTAGCTACAGTGATGAAAATGATCATGGTTTCTGAAGTGTAGGCACTCCAAAAGATATTGGAGGATTTAAAAGAAGTGTCCCAGAGAAATTGCCTAAGGACTGTTTTGAGCACTGTATCCCAAACAGAATGGTATACGAAAAATAAGGTTCAATCCCACTTTCTAGGTTTGTAATGGGAGAAAGGTTGAGATGGTTAGGTCACGTTCTGCGGATGAAGAATAATAGACACTCAAAGATTATCCTTGTCGGCCAACCATCGAGGGCCAAACGAAAAGAAATTCGTCCCCAAATGAGGTGGGAGGATGTTGAAAGAAAAATCTAAGGGAAATTGGACGTCCTTGGGAGGGTGTAAAGAATGAGGCATTGAACAGATTGGGATGAAGGTGGAGCTTAAGCAGCTGCGCTGACCCCAAGTGGCTTTGTGATGCAGGGAGTTGCTAGTAGTAGTAGTAGATTTTAGCTTTTGTTTTAGAACCTTCAACAAGCTCGTTCAGTAAAAAAAAAAAAAACTATTAAGAAACGTCTATCGAGGGCGTACAAAAGCAAGTTGCAGCAGCACTAATTGAGCTCAAAGTTTCGTATTATAGCTAAGTAAGTACAAAAACGAGGTAAAAATAAAACTGTAATTAGCCCTAGAAGCATAAGTTTCGTATCCAAAAATCACTAAACAAAAAATAAATGGAAATAGGTCACAGCAGCTATCCATTATTTAGCTGCCCCTTATCCTAACATTAAATCACAAAGAAAAATAATTCCACCTCCACTGATAACACAAAAAAGCAAAAACACATCAGTAGCAAAAACATATTCGTAGTATCTCGTAGTAACAACAAAAAAGCTTGTTTCATAATCAGTTGGGCACGAACGAAACGCTAGATTATTATTTTTATGGCAGCATACGCTTCACCCGATTCAACAAAAAGTTGAATTTCATCTATTCTAGCGCAAAACTAGTTCAAATTTTACACAAATGTCTTCGAAATAAAAGAGATTGGTCCTCGCAGATCAGGTTGCATTACGTTGTGCTTTCTTTTCGACTCCCTGTGTATGATTGAGATAATTTTTTGTACTGGTGAGAGTTTATAAACCTAGGATAAGAGTCCCGGTGCATCAACGTATATATTTGTAACTGTGCCTCATCAAAAGTGTGTTTATTCGGGTTCATCATGTTACGATTCACTACTTCGCGAACACGAGAGTCGAGACTAACCTGAAAAGAAAGACGTGTTATTTTAAGCACAAATACATAGCCTGCACATTATATATACATATATATATATATATATATATATATATATATATATATATATATATATATATATATATATATATATATATATATATATATATAAATATATATATATATATATATATATAAATATATATATATATATATATATATATATATATAGATATTATATATATATATATATATATATATATATATATATATATATATATATATATATATATATATATATATATATATAAATATATATATATATATATATATATATATATATATATATATATATATATATATATATATATATATATATATGTATATATATATACATATATATATATATATATATATATATATATATATATATATATATATATATATATATATATATATATATATATATATATATATATATATATATATATATATATATATATATATATATATATATATATATATATATATATATATATATATATACATACATATACATATATACATTTTAGCTGTTGGGGTGGCGCTTCGCGCCACCCCAACACCTAGCTGATGGGGGTGCCTCGCGCCCCCCCAAGCCCCCCCGCGCGCGAAAGTCTTTACGCGCCATATTAGTTACGTGCCATTGTAGTTGTGTCCCTGTGTCCCACATGCGAATATAGATAGATATATATATTTTTTTTACCTACGTAAAACTTGCGAATATACAACATTCTTGGCTGTCCCATTGTTTGTGCATATAAATAGATTGTCAGGTTTAACGACTCTTGAACATGCAACATATAATTGTCCATGGGAAAAACAATCTGTATTCAGATCTATACCTCATTATTCTAATGATTGCCCTTGAGCTTTGTTGATGGTGATTGCTAATCGAACATTCCTTGTGTCCCCGTCGTCATTTATATATTCCCCTGTGCCCCCCGGCGTCCCTGTTGTAGTTGTTTCCCTATGTCTCGGTCGTCATTTGTGTCCCGGTGTCCCAGTCTGTAATTTCTCTTTGAGTGTCGCGGTTGTCATTTATAATCCCTGTGTCCCGGTCTGTAATTTCTCTTTGTGTCCTGGTCGTCATTTATACTCCCTGTGTCCCGGTCGTCATTTGTGTCCCGGTGCTTTGTTGATGGTGATTGCTAATCGAACATTCCTTGTGTCCCGGTCGCTTTCTCTTTGAGTGTCCCGGTCGTCATTTATATTCCCTATGTCCCGGTGTCCCGTTCGTCATTTCTGTCCCGATGTCCCGGTCTGTAATTTCGTCAGTCGACACACATGACGTCAGTCGACACACAAACATGACGTCAGTCGACAGACCCACAGACAAACAACTTATTTTTATATATATAGATATACATATATACATGTATTTATATATATATCTATATATATAAAAATAAGTTGTCTGTCTGTGGATCTGTGGATCAGGTGACGTCATGTTTCTGTGTCGGCTGACGTCATGAAATTAGTTGTCGTCATTTTTGCTTTGACGATGCTTAGTATATTGTAAAACACATTAATTTGGTTAATAATATACCATTTAAAACACCAAAATGAACATGCTGGAGTAGTCACTCGGTGAGAGAGGGTGTCAGAACGGAGAATGAAGGTCCCAGGTTCATATCCTGGTTAGGCTAAAAAAGGTAAAAAACTAAAAACTAAAAAAAAAACTGAAAAAACTAAAAAAAAGGCAAAAACTACAAAAAAAACTAAAAACTAATAAAAAAATAAAAAAGCTAAAAAACTAAAAAAACTAAAAAAACTAAAAAACTAAAAAAACTAAAAAAACTAAAAACTAAAAAAAAACTTAAAAAAAGGAAAAAACTGAAAAATAGAAGAGAAAAAGAAAACTAATAAAATTAAGAATAAAAATAAAAAAAAAATAAAAAAGATAAAAACTAAAAAAAAGTAAGAAGAAAAAACGAAAAAAAATTAAAAAAGCAAAAAAAAGGTAAAAACCAATAAAAAACTAAAAAGAAAAAAAGGAAAAACCGCGCAGCTAGATGAAGATCCACCTGGACAGCGAGAGTCAAAACATATCAAAACTGAAAATGATAGCGATGATGATTGGGTTTGGGATTTTGACTTGGATAAGGTCATCAATGCCTACCAGATTTTAGTTAAAAAAAAAACAAAGATTCGGCGATATGTATTTCATAGTGAAGCTGAAAAATAAAAAAGAAAAAGAAAACTGAAAAAAAAAAATGTAAAAAACATGACGACAGGGACACAGGGAATATAAATGACGACCAGGACACGCTGAAAAATAAAAAAGAAAAAGAAAACTGAAAAAAGAAAAAATGTAAAAAACTAAAAAATACTAAAAAGAAAAAACACTCAAAGAGAAATTACAGACCGGGACACTCAAAGAGAAATTACAGACTGGGATACCGGGACACAAATGACGACCGGGACACAGGGAATATAAATGACGACCAGGACACAGGTATTTAAGAATATATCGTTATAAAAATAAGTTGTCTGTCTGTGGATCTGTGGATCAGGTGACGTCATGTTTCTGTGTCGGCTGACGTCATGAAATTAGTTGTCGTCATTTTTGCTTTGACGATGCTTAGTATATTGTAAAACATATTAATTTGGTTAATAATATACCATTTAAAACACCAAAATGAACATGCTGGAGTAGTCACTCGGTGAGAGAGGGTGTCAGAACGGAGAATGAAGGTCCCAGGTTCAAATCCTGGTTAGGCTAAAAAAGGTAAAAAACTAAAAACTAAAAAACTGAAAAAACTAAAAAAAGGCAAAAACTACAAAAAAAAACTAAAAACTAATAAAAAAAATAAAAAAGCTAAAAAACTAAAAAAACTAAAAAAAATAAAAAACTAAAAAAACTAAAAACTAAAAAAAAAACTTAAAAAAAAGGAAAAAACTGAAAAATAGAAGAGAAAAAGAAAACTAATAAAATTAAGAATAAAAAAAAAAAAAAAAAAAGATAAAAACTAAAAAAAAGTAAGAAGAAAAAACGAAAAAAAATTAAAAAAGCAAAAAAAAGGTAAAAACCAATAAAAAACTAAAAAGAAAAAAAGGAAAAACCGCGCAGTTAGATGAAGATCCACCTGGACAGCGAGAGTCAAAACATATCAAAACTGAAAATGATAGCGATGATGATTGGGTTTGGGATTTTGACTTGGATAAGGTCATCAATGCCTACCAGATTTTAGTTAAAAAAAACAAAGGTTCGGCGATATGTATTTCATAGTGAAGCTGAAAAATAAAAAAGAAAAAGAAAACTGAAAAAAGAAAAAATGTAAAAAACATGACGACAGGGACACAGGGAATATAAATGACGACCAGGACACGCTGAAAAATAAAAAAGAAAAAGAAAACTGAAAAAAGAAAAAATGTAAAAAACTAAAAAATACTAAAAAGAAAAAACACTCAAAGAGAAATTACAGACCGGGACACTCAAAGAGAAATTACAGACTGGGATACCGGGACACAAATGACGACCGGGACACAGGGAATATAAATGACGACCAGGACACAGGTATTTAAGAATATCGTTATAAAAATAAGTTGTCTGTCTGTGGATCTGTGGATCAGGTGACGTCATGTTTCTGTGTCGGCTGACGTCATGAAATTAGTTGTCGTCATTTTTGCTTTGACGATGCTTAGTATATTGTAAAACATATTAATTTGGTTAATAATATACCATTTAAAACACCAAAATGAACATGCTGGAGTAGTCACTCGGTGAGAGAGGGTGTCAGAACGGAGAATGAAGGTCCCAGGTTCAAATCCTGGTTAGGCTAAAAAAGGTAAAAAACTAAAAACTAAAAAAAACTGAAAAAACTAAAAAAAGGCAAAAACTACAAAAAAAACTAAAAACTAATAAAAAAAATAAAAAAGCTAAAAAACTAAAAAAACTAAAAAAACTAAAAAACTAAAAAAACTAAAAACTAAAAAAAAAACTTAAAAAAAAGGAAAAAACTGAAAAATAGAAGAGAAAAAGAAAACTAATAAAATTAAAAATAAAAAAAAAAAAAAAAAGATAAAAACTAAAAAAAAAGTAAGAAGAAAAAACGAAAAAAAATTAAAAAAGCTAAAAAAAAAGGTAAAAACCAATAAAAAACTAAAAAGAAAAAAAGGGAAAACCGCGCAGTTAGATGAAGATCCACCTGGACAGCGAGAGTCAAAAAAAAAGAAAAAAGAAAAAATGTAAAAAACATGACGACAGGGACACAGGGAATATAAATGACGACCAGGACACGCTGAAAAAGAAAAAAGAAAAAGAAAACTGAAAAAAGAAAAAATGTAAAAAACTAAAAAATACTAAAAAGAAAAAACACTCAAAGAGAAATTACAGACCGGGACACTCAAAGAGAAATTACAGACTGGGATACCGGGACACAAATGACGACCGGGACACAGGGAATATAAATGACGACCAGGACACAGGTATTTAAGAATATCGTTCAAACACAAATTTTTAATTATAAGAAGACCGTTGAAAGAGAAATTTCTAATTGTAAAATGACTGAAGAACCTACAATGGCAACACCTGAGGAAGCTGCTCAAAACGAATGTATTCAAGCCGAAGTAGCTGAGTTGGTAAAGCGTTATGTTTCAGGTTCTAGGTCCGAGAGGCTCCAGGTTTGAACCTTGGCTTTAGCATTAATACAAAAGAAGAAAAAAACTAAAAAAGGTAAAAACTACAAAAAAACTAAAAAGAAAATATATATATATTTATATTTTATATATATATTTTCTATATATTGTCTGTCTGTGTAACGATGACTCTGGTCAAACATTTTCAGATTAATTGCTGGCAATTGGAAACGGAAAGCTCCCAGTAGTGGGAAAGCCAAGAATGTTGTATATTCGCAATTTTTACGTAGTTTGAAACACATATATAAATCTATCTATATTCACAGGTGGGACACAGGGACACAACTACAATGGCGCGTAACTAATATGGCGCGTAACGACTTACGCGCGCGGGGGGGCTTGGGGGGGCGCGAAGCGCCCCACCAACTAGGTGTTGGGGTGGCGCGAAGCGCCACCCCAACAGCTAGTCTATATATATAAAAACAAGTTGTCTGTCTGTGGATCTGTGGATCAGGTAACGTCATGTTTCTGTGTCGGCTGACGTCATGAAATTAGTTGTCGTCATTTTTGCTTTGACGGTGACGTCATTCAAGTTATATAAGACATATGTTCACGTAGAAATCTATTAATGTTTAAGTTTACAATGACTGATGAAGATGCTCAAAGAGTCTATGCCAAAAAACTTGCTGCTGATAGTTCCTCGGCACGCTTTCTTTTCTGACTTTCTCTATCAGCAGCAAGTTTTTTGGCATAGACTCTTTGAGCATCTTCATCAGTCATTGTAAACTTAAACATTAATAGATTTCTACGTGAACATATGTCTTATATAACTTGAATGACGTCACCGTCAAAGCAAAAATGACGGCAACTAATTTCATGACTTAATTTCAGAACTTAATTTCTGTGTTGACTGACGTCATGAAATTAGTTGTCGTCATTTTTGTTATGACGATGCTTAGTATATTGTAAAACACATTAATTTGGTTAATAATATACCATTTAAAACACCAAAATGAACATGCTGGAGTAGTCACTCGGTGAGAGAGGGTGTCAGAACGGAGAATGAAGGTCCCAGGTTCAAATCCTGGTTAGGCTAAAAAAGGTAAAAATCTAAAAACTAAAAAAAAACTGTAAAAACTAAAAAAGGCAAAAACTACAAAAAAACTAAAAACTAATAAAAAAAAAATTAAGAATAAAAATAAAAAAATAAAAAAGATAAAAACTAAAAAAAAAAGTAAAAAGAAAAAACGAAAAAAAACTAAAAAAGCTAAAAAAAAGGTAAAAACCAATAAAAAACTGAAAAAAAAAGGAATAAAACTAAAAAAAATTTCATATTAAAAAACTAAAAAAAACTAAAAAAGGTAAAAACTAAAAGAACTAAAAAGAAAAAAAAAACTAAAAAAAGGAAAAAAACTGAAAAATAAAGGAGAAAAAGAAAACTAAAAAAATATAAATAAAAATAAAAAAACTAAAAAGATAAAAACTTCAAAAAAAACTAAAAAGAAAAAAGAAAAAAACTAAAAAACCTAAAAAAAGGTCAAAACCAATAAAAAAAAACTAAAAGGAAAAAAAGGGAAAAAATAAAAAATTTATTTCATCATATACCAATTCAAAAACGAATGTATACCGGGATGACGACCGGGACACAGGGAATATAAATGACACAACTACAACGGGGACGCCGGGGGGCACAGGGGGATATAAATGACGACCGGGACACCGGGACACAAGGAATATAAATGACGCCCGGGACACTCAAAGAGAAATCAGAGACTGGGACACCGGGACACAAATGACGACCGGGACACAGGGAATATAAATGACGACCGGGACACAGGGACATAACTACAAAGGGGATGCCGGGGTGCACAGGGGGATATATAAATGACGATGGCGACTCAGGGAATGGTCGATTAGCAATCACCATCAACAAAGCTCAAGGGCAATCATTAGAATCATGAGGTATAGATCTGAATACGGATTGTTTTCCCATTGACCATTATATGTTGCATGTTCAAGAGTCGGTAAACCTGACAATCTATTTATATGCACAGACAATGGGACAGCAAAGAATGTTGTATATTCGCAAGTTTTACGTAGTTAAAAACATCTATATATATAAAAATAAGTTGTCTGTCTGTCTGTGGATCTGTGGATCTGTGGATCAGGTGACGTCATGTTTCGGCTGACGTCATGAAATTAGTTGCCGTCATTTTTGCTTTGAAGGTGACGTCATTCAATTTATATAAGACATATGTTCGCGTAGAAATCTATTAATGTTTAAGTTTACAATGACTGATGAAGATGCTCAAAGAGTCTATGCCAAAAAACTTGCTGCTGATAGAGAAAGTCAGAAAAGAAAGCGTGCCGAGGAACTACCAGAGCAACGCGAAAGCAGACTTGCTGCTAAAAGAGAAAGTGAAAAAAGAAGGCGTGCCGAGGAATCAAAAGACCAGCAGGGAAACAGGCTTGAGGCTGATAGAGAAAGAAAGAACAGAAAGCATGCCGAGGAACTACCAGAGCAACGCAGAAGCAGACTTGCTGCTAAAAGAGAAAGTGAAAAAAGAAGGCGTGCCGAGGAATCAAAAGACCAGCAGGGAAACAGGCTTGAGGCTGATAGAGAAAGAAAGAACAGAAAGCATGCCGAGGAACTACCAGAGCAACGCAGAAGCAGACTTGCTGCTAAAAGAGAATGTGAAAAAAGAAGGCGTGCCGAGGAATTACAAGAACAGCAAGAAATCAGGCTTGCTGCTGATAGAGAAAGTAAGAAAAGAAAGCGTGCCGAGGAATCACAAGAACAGCAAGAAATCAGGCTTGCTGCTGATAGAGAAAGTAAGAAAAGAAAGCGTGCCGAGGAATTACAAGAACAGCAAGAAATCAGGCTTGCTGCTGATAGAGAAAGTAAGAAAAGAAAGCGTGCCGAGGAATCAGAGCAATCTGAAAATTATCGCCTGGCATTCAGGTACAACCCAGTCGATGATTATAGCTTGAGTAGATGTGTTCAAATCTGGACAATGTCTAAAATTTGTCCCTATTGCAAGGCCTTGAAATTCAATGGTGAAACAATGGGAATGTGTTGTAGTGCATGCCAAGCTCTGAATTTATTGGAGAATGACCAACACTGGGATAACTGCATCAATGACGCGTGCGAAACGTCAACCCCAAGTCAAATTCGTGCTTTGTTTGGCATCATTTTAACAACTTGCTCTCCATTAGCTCCTACAGAGTTATGGGAAAAATATAAGTCAAAAATGTCCGAAGATATACTTCATCGAAAACAGTTAGAGACGTCAGACCTGACTTTTGATTTTACATCAGAAATTTATAACTACACTTTAGTTGTTATAGAAGATTTGTGCATAAGTATGGCAAACAAACCTCTTCAGGATTTGGGAATGCCTTCACCTAACCGTATCGCTGCTGTTTCGACATGTGTAGAATTGGATCGTGAACAAAGTTACAGTACGAGTGATCTATTGTCGTATGTACAAAATAACATTTCCAAGTTAACGTCGGAACAAAAAGACATTTATGATACGATAATGCATTGTGTCGATAACAACGTTGGAGAAATTTTCTTTTTGGATGCGCCAGGAGGTACTGGTAAAACGTTTGTGATAAAACTGATTCTGGCATCAATTCGATCTAAAAATGATATAGCGTTGGCAATTGCGTCGTCCGGAATAGCCGCAACATTGCTGCCTGGTGGAAGAACTGCTCATTCCACTTTGAAATTGCCTCTGAACTTGCATTCTACAGAAACTCCCACGTGCAATATTTCCAAATCATCTGGGATGGGTAAAGTATTGCAGCAATGCAAACTTATTATTTGGGATGAGTGCACAATGGCACACAAAAAATCGCTCGAGGCTCTGGATCAATGCTTGAAAGATTTGCGAGGGAAGTCGAAACCCTTTGGCAGCACCTTAATATTGCTTGCGGGAGATTTCAGGCAAACATTACCTATAATACCTAGATCAACTCCTGCAGACGAAATGAATGCTTGCCTGAAAAATTCTAATTTATGGGCACACGTAAAAACATTAAAATTAACTACAAATATGCGTGTCCGATTGCAAAACGATGACTCTGGTCAAACATTTTCAGATCAATTGCTGGCAATGGGAAACGGAAAGCTCCCAGTAGACTCAATTTCAGGACGTATACAACTACCTGCTGATTTCTGTAATTTAGTGACGTCCAAAAATGAATTGATTGAAAAAGTATTTCCGAATATTCTAAAAAATTATAAAAATAATAAATGGCTAAGTGAAAGAGCGATTCTCGCACCCAAACATATAGACGTCCACGAAATCAACAATATTGTTTTGACCAAGATTCAAGACCAGGCAGTCCTTTACAAGTCAGTCGACACAGTTTTGGAACCAAATGAAGCGGTTAATTATCCATCTGAATTTTTAAATTCCATAGATCTTTCAGGGTTTTCACCACACGTGCTACAACTAAAAATAGGCGTACCAATAATACTTTTAAGAAATATAAACCCACCAAAGCTTTGCAATGGCACTCGACTTGCCGTAAAAAAAACAATGGAAAACCTAATAGAGGCCACAATCCTGACAGGGCCTTTTGAGGGTGAGGCTGTTCTTATTCCTCGCATTCCCATGATTCCAACAGATCTGCCTTTTCAATTTAAAAGATTGCAATTCCCAATTCGATTAGCATTTGCAATCACCATTAACAAAGCTCAAGGTCAATCATTAGAAAAATGTGGTATTGATCTTAATACTGATTGTTTTTCCCATGGACAATTGTACGTTGCATGTTCGAGGGTCGGTAAACCTGACAATCTATTTATATGCAGCGAGAATTGGACAGCGAAGAATGTTGTGTATTCACAAGTTTTACGCAGTTAATTTGTATTTCGGAACCAAATGAAGCGGTTAATTATCCATCTGAATTTTTAAATTCCATAGATCCTTCAGGGTGTCCACCACACCTGCTACAACTAAAAATAGGCGTACCAATAATACTTTTAAGAAATATCAACCCACCAAAGCTTTGTAATGGCACGCGACTTGCCGTAAAAAAAAAAACAATGGAAAACCTAATAGATGCCACAATCTTGACAGGGCCTTATGAGGGTGAGGCTGTTCTTATTCCTCGCATTCCCATGATTCCAACGGATCTGCTTTTTCAATTTAAAAGATTGCAATTCCCAATTCGATTAGCATTTGCAACCACCATCAACAAAGCTCAAGGGCAATCACTAGAAAAATGCGGTATAGATCTTAATACAGATTGCTGTACCAATGTACAATTGTATGTTGCATCTTTGAGGGTCGGTAAACCTGAAAATCTATTTATACGCACAGACAATGGGACAGCGAAGACTGTTGTATATTCACAAGTTTTACGTAGTTAATTTGTATTGTATCTATCTATCTATCTATCTATATGAAAACGAGTTGAGTGTATGCATGTTTGTTTGTTTGTAAAAAGAGCGTTTGCATATGACGTCATTATTAGTACATACGGCTTTGTATATGGACAGACAATGGGAAAGCCAAGAATGTTGTATATTCGCAATTTTTACGTAGTTTGAAACACATATATTAATCTATCTATATTCACAGGTGGGACACAGGGACACAACTACAATGGCGCGTAACTAATATGGCGCGTAACTAATATGGCGCGTAACGACTTACGCGCGCGGGGAGGCTTGGGGGGGCGCGAAGCGCCCCACCAACTAGGTGTTGGGTGGCGCGAAGCGCCACCCCAACAGCTAGTATATAATAAAAATGACGACCGGGACACAGGGACATAACTACAAAGGGGACGCCGGGGTGCACAGGGGGATATATAAATGACGATGACGACTCAGGGAATGGTCGATTAGCAATCACCATCAACAAAGCTCAAGGGCAATCATTAGAATCATGAGGTATAGATCTGAATACGGATTGTTTTCCCATTGACCATTATATGTTGCATGTTCAAGAGTCGGTAAACCTGACAATCTATTTATATGCACAGACAATGGGACAGCAAAGAATGTTGTATATTCGCAAGTTTTACGTAGTTAAAAACATATATATATATATACTAGCTGTTGGGGTGGCGCTTCGCGCCACCCCAACACCTAGTTGGTGGGGCGCTTCGCGCCCCCCCAAGCCCCCCCCGCGCGCGTAAGTCGTTACGCGCCATATTAGTTACGCGCCATATTAGTTACGCGCCATTGTAGTTGTGTCCCTGTGTCCCACCTGTGAATATAGATAGATTTATATATGTGTTTCAAACTACGTAAAAATTGCGAATATACAACATTCTTGGCTTTCCCATTGTCTGTCCATATACAAAGCCGTATGTACTAATAATGACGTCATATGCAAACGCTCTTTTTACAAACAAACAAACATGCATACACACAACTCGTTTTTATATAGATAGATAGATAGATAGATACAATACAAATTAACTACGTAAAACTTGTGAATATACAACAGTCTTCGCTGTCTTCTTAACAACTGAGCGTTTCGCTTATGTAGAATAATATCTCGAGGTAAAAACTGATCACCGACCATAACGATTGCCACTTCGTCGATAGTCGGAGCATTGTATCTACGCACATGTTGGCCAGGAGGCGTTTTGTCAGCGGAAATAACAATTTTATGAGTATCAGTAGGCATCAAATCGATGGCTGTTTTGAACAGACGCACTAAATTATTATTTTCGTGGAAAAGATGTTGCAATTGGGAAACGATTGTCCTTTCAACGTTGGGAGAAATTTCGCAACGTGCATTCAATTCAGAATTTCTATCACTGATGAAGTACAATTGTAAAAATTTATGATTCTCGCCTGAGAATGGTAGAAGGGACCCTGCTTTATGATAAATTTGCCCTTTTACTTTGAAAGTAGACATAAATTGATCTGGATTTTTGATTTGAGCTCCAAACGACGTCATTTGGAAACATGAGTTGTATTGTCTGATTTTTGACAAAAAACGCTTAGATTCTGACGTAGTTCCAGTAAGGAAAGTCTTCAATGGCCCTGGTGGTGCAGCCAATAGAGGAAGTTTTAACTTTTCCTGAGGCGCAACACATTCCCATTGTTTCACCATTGAATTTCAAGGCCTTGCAATAGGGACAAATTTTAGACATTGTCCCGATTTGAACACATCTACTCAAGCTATAATCATCGACTGGGTTGTACCTGAATGCCAGGCGATAACTTTCAGATTGCTCTGATTCCTCGGCACGCTTTCTTTTCTTACTTTCTCTATCAGCAGCAAGCCTGATTTCTTGCTGTTCTTGTAATTCCTCGGCACGCCTTCTTTTTTCACATTCTCTTTTAGCAGCAAGTCTGCTTCTGCGTTGCTCTGGTAGTTCCTCGGCATGCTTTCTGTTCTTTCTTTCTCTATCAGCCTCAAGCCTGTTTCCCTGCTGGTCTTACGATTCCTCGGCACGCCTTCTTTTTCACTTTCTCTTTTAGCAGCAAGTCTGCTTCTGCGTTGCTCTGGTAGTTCCTCGGCATGCTTTCTGTTCTTTCTTTCTCTATCAGCCTCAAGCCTGTTTCCCTGCTGGTCTTTTGATTCCTCGGCACGCCTTCTTTTTTCACTTTCTCTTTTAGCAGCAAGTCTGCTTTCGCGTTGCTCTGGTAGTTCCTCGGCACGCTTTCTTTTCTGACTTTCTCTATCAGCAGCAAGTTTTTTGGCATAGACTCTTTGAGCATCTTCATCAGTCATTGTAAACTTAAACATTAATAGATTTCTACGCGAACATATGTCTTATATAACTTGAATGACGTCACCTTCAAAGCAAAAATGACGGCAACTAATTTCATGACGTCAGCCGAAATATGACGTCACCTGATCCACAGATCCACAGATCCACAGACAGACAGACAACTTATTTTTATATATATAGATATATATATATATATATATATATATATATATATATATATATATATATATATATATATATATATATATATATATATATATATATATATATATATATATATATATATATATATATATATATATATATATATATATATATATATATATATATATATATATATATATATATATATATATATATATATATATATATATATATATATATATATATATATATATATATCTATATATATAAAAATAAGTTGTCTGTGGATGTGTGGATGGATGTGTCAGGTGACGTCACCTGAAAAAACTGGATCAGGTGACGTCAAAACTGAAAAAACTAAAAAAGGCAAAAACTACAAAAAAAACTAAAAACTAATAAAAAAAATAAAAAAGCTAAAAAACTAAAAAAACTATAAAGGTAAAAACCGATAAAAAACTAAAAAAAAAAACTGAAAAAACTAAAAAAAGGCAAAAACTACAAAAAAAAACTAAAAACTAATAAAAAAAGTAAAAAAGCTAAAAAACTAAAAAAACTAAAAAAACTAAAAAAAGGTAAAAAACTAAAAAAAATAAAAAATAAAAAAAAACTAAAAAAAGGAAAAAACTGAAAAATAAGCTAAAATAAAGGTAAAAACCATAAAAAACTAAAAAGAAAAAAAGGAAAAAACTAATAAATGACGACACTCAAAGAAAAAGCGACCAGGACAAAAGGAATGTTCGATTAGCAATCAACAAAGCACCGGGACACAGGGAGTATAAATGACGACCAGGACATAAGTAAAAAAAAAAACTATCTATATATATAAAAATAAGTTGTCTGTGGATCTGTGGATCGTGGATCAGGTGACGTCACCTGAAAAAACTGGATCAGGTGACGTCAAAACTGAAAAAACTAAAAAAAGGCAAAAACTACAAAAAAAAACTAAAAACTAATAAAAAAAATAAAAAAGCTAAAAAACTAAAAAAACTAAAAAAAGGCAAAAACTACAAAAAAAACTAAAAACTAATAAAAAAGCTAAAAAACTAAAAAAACTAAAAAAAAGGCAAAAACTACAAAAAACTAAAAACTAATAAAAAAAATAAAAAAGCTAAAAAACTAAAAAAACTAAAAAAACTAAAAAAAGGTAAAAAACTAAAAAAACTAAAAACTAAAAAAAAACTAAAAAAGGTAAAAACTAAAAGAACTAAAAAAGAAAAAAATAAATGACGACACTCAAAGAGAAAGCGACCAGGACAAAAGGAATGTTCGATTAGCAATCAACAAAGCACCGGACACAGGGAGTATAAATGACGACCAGGACACAAGTAAAAAAAAAATTAACAAAACTAAAAAGAAGGTAAAAACTACAAAAAAACTAAAAAGAAAAAAAAACTAAAAACTAATAAAAAAACTAAAAAATCTAAAAATCTAAATAAACTAAAAAAGAAAAAAAAGGAAAAAAATAAAGGAGAAAAACAAAACTAAAAAACGAATGTATATACAGACCGGTACACCGGGATACAAATAACGACCGGGACACAGGGAATATAAATAACGACCGGGACACAGGGACACAACTACAACGGGGACACCGGGGGAAACAGGGGGATATAAATGACGACCGGGACAAAAAAACTAAAAGAAAAAAAAACTAAAAACTAATAAAAAAAACTAAAAAATCTAAAAATCTAAATAAGCTAAAAAGAAAAAAAAGGAAAAAAATAAAGGAGAAAAACAAAACTAAAAAACGAATGTATATACAGACCGGGACACCGGGATACAAATGACGACCGGGACCCGGGACACAGGAATATAAATGACGACCGGGACACAGGGACACAACTACAACGGGGACACCGGGGGAAACAGGGGATGTAAATGACGACCGGGACAGGGAATGGTCGATTAGCAATCACCATCAACAAAGCTCAAGGGCAATCATTAGAATCATGAGGTATAGATCTGAATACAGATTGTTTTCCCATGGACCATTATATGTTGCATGTTCAAGAGTCGGTAAACCTGACAATCTATTTATATGCAAAGACAATGGGACAGCAAAGAATGTTGTATATTCGCAAGTTTTACGTAGTTAAAACCATATATATATATCTATCTATATTCACAGGTGGGACATAGGGACACAACTAC
>NC_088874.1:15825292-15910640 GCF_032884065.1 Artemia franciscana
GCATGTTTGTTTGTTTGTAAAAAGAGCGTTTGCATATGACGTCATTATTAGTACATACGGCTTTGTATATGCACAGACAATGGGAAAACCAAGAATGTTGTATATTCGCAATTTTTACGTAGTTTGAAACACATATATAAATCTATCTATATTCACAGGTGGGACACAGGGACACAACTACAATGGCGCGTAACGACTTACGCGCGCGGAGGGGCTTGGGGGGCGCGAAGTGCCCCACCAACTAGGTGTTGGGGTGGCGCGAAGCGCCACCCCAACAGCTAGTATATATATATATATATATACACACATACATATACATATATACAACTAGCTGTTGGAGTGGCGCTTCGCGCCACCCCAACACCTAGCTGGTGGGGGCGCCTCGCGCCCCCCAAGCCCCCCCGCGCGCGTAAGTCTTTACGCGCCATATTAGTTACGCGCCATTGTAGTTGTGTCCCTGTGTCCCACCTGCGAATATAGATAGATATATATATTTTTTTACCTACGTAAAACTTGCGAATATACAACATTCTTGGCTGTCCCATTGTCTGTGCATATAAATAGATTGTCAGGTTTAACGACTCTTGAACATGCAACATATAATAGTCCATGGGAAAAACAATCTGTATTCAGATCTACACCTCATTATTCTAATGATTGCCCTTGAGCTTTGTTGATGGTGATTGCTAATCGAACATTCCCTGTGTCCCCGTCGTCATTTATATATTCCCCTGTGCCCCCGGCGTCCCCGTTGTAGTTGTTTCCCTGTGTCTCGGTCGTCATTTGTGTCCCGGTGTCCCAGTCTATAATTTCTATTTGAGTGTCGCGGTCGTCATTTATAATCCCTGTGTCCCGGTGTCCCGGTCGTCATTTTTGTCCCGGTCGTCATTTGTGTTCCGGTGTCCCGGTCTGTAATTTCTCTTTGAGTGTCCTGGTCGTCATTTATACTCCCTGTGTCCCGGTCGTCATTTGTGTCCCGGTGCTTTGTTGATGGTGATTGCTAATCGAACATTCCTTGTGTCCCGGTCGATTTCTCTTTGAGTGTCCCGGTCGTCATTTATATTCCCTATGTCCCGGTGTCCCGTTCGTCATTTCTGTCGCGATGTCCCGGTCTGTAATTTCGTCAGTCGACACGCATGACGTGATCTATACCTCATTATTCTAATGATTGCCCTTGAGCTTTGTTGATGGTGATTGCTAATCGAACATTCCCTGTGTATATATATATATTCCCTGTGTATAATTCCCTGTGAATATTCCCTGTATATATATATATATATATATATATATATATATATATATATATATATATATATATATATATATATACATATATATATACATATATATATATAAATATATATATATATATATATATATATATATATATATATATATATATATATATATATATATATATATATATATATATATATATATATATATATATATATATATATATATATATATATATATATATATATATACTAGCTGTTGGGGTGGCGCTTCGCGCCACCCCAACACCTATTTCGTGGGGCGCTTCGCGCCCCCCCCAAGCCCCCCGCGCGCGTAAGTCGTTACGCGCCATTGCAGCTGTGTCCCTGTGTCCCACCTGTGAATAGAGATAGATATAAATATATATTTTTAACTGCGTAAAACATGCGAATATACAACATTCTTCGCTGTCCCATTGTCTGTGCATATAAATAGCATTTATATTCCCTGTGTCCCGGTCGTCATTTGTGTCCTGGTGTCCCAGTTTGTAATTTCTCTTTGAGTGTCCCGGTCGTCATTTATATTCCCTGTGTCCCAGTGTCCCGGTCGTCATTTGTGTCCCGGTGTCCCGGTCTGTAATTTCTATTCAAACAATCCCTGTGTCTCAGTCGTCAATTATATATCCCGCTTGTGCCCCCGGCGTCCCCGTTGTAGTTGTGTCCCTGTGTCCCGGTCGTCATTTACATTCCCGGTCGTGATTTGTGTCCGGGTGTCCCAGTCTGTAATTTTTCTTTGAGGTTCCCGGTCGTCATTTATATTCCCTAAGTGTCGGTCGTCATTTGTGTCCCGGTCTGTAATTTATCTTTGAGTGTTTTTTCTTTTTAGTTTTTTTTTAGTTTTTACATTTTTTCAGTTTTTTTCTTCTTTATTTTTCAGCGTCACTATGAAGTACATATCGCCGAACCTTTGTTTTTTAACTTAAATCTGGTAGGCATTGATGACCTTATCCAAGTCAAAATCCCAAACCCAATCATCATCGCTATCATTTTCAGTTTTGATATGTTTTGACTCTCGCTTTCCAGGTGGATTTTCATCTAACTGCGCGGTTTTGCGTTCTTTAGCCGCAAGCCTGTTTTCTTGCTGTTCTTGTGATTCCTCGGCACGCTTTCTTTTCTTACTTTCTCTATCAAATGCAAGCCTGTTTTCTTGCTGTTCTTGTGATTCCTCGGCACGCTTTCTTTTCTTACTTTCTCTATCAGCAGCAAGTTTTTTGGCATAGACTCTTTGAGCAGCTTCCTCGGTTGTTGCCATTGTAGGTTCTTCAGTCATTTTACAATTAAACATTTTTCCGTGAACGCATGTCTTAAATACCATTAATGACGTCACCGTCATAGCAAAAATGACGACAACTAACTTCATGACGTCATTCGACACAGCAACATGACGTCACCTGACAGACAGACACACAGACAGACAACTTATCCACAGACAGACAACTTATTTTTATATATAGATAGATATAATTCTAAAATTGTCAGGTAATTTTCTATTTTGAAATAAAAACTAAAAATTATTGCTCAGACAACATAAATATTTTTGATATTTACATAATAGCTTTAGTGGTTCTGGACTGAAAACTAAATATGCTAATCAAATTGGGAATTGCAATCTTTTAGGTTGAAAAGGCAGATCCATTGGAATCATGAGAATGCGTGGAATAAGAAAAGCCTCACCCTCAAAAGGCCCTGTCAAGATTGTTGCCTCTATTACGTTATAACAGACATAACACGTCATTTGTGTCCCGGTGTCCCGGTCTGTAGTTTCGTTAGTCGACAAACATGACGTCAGACGACAAACAACTTCATGACGACATACAGCTCAATCCTTATAATGACGTCAGTCGACAAACATGACGTCAGTCGACACACAAACATGACGTCAGTCGACAGACAGACAAACAACTTATTTTTATATATATATATATATATATATATATATATATATATATATATATGTATATATATACATATATATATATATATATCTATATATATAAAAATAAGTTGTCTGTCTGTGGATGTGTGGATGGGTCAGGTGACGTCACCTGAAAAAACTGGATCAGGTGACGTCAAAACTGAAAAAACTAAAAAAAGGCAAAAACTACAAAAAAAACTAAAAACTAATAAAAAAAATAAAAAAGCTAAAAAACTAAAAAAACTATAAAGGTAAAAACCAATAAAAAACTAAAAAAAAAACTGAAAAAACTAAAAAAAGGCAAAAACTACAAAAAAAAACTAAAAACTAATAAAAAAGTAAAAAAGCTAAAAAACTAAAAAAACTAAAAAAACTAAAAAAAGGTAAAAAACTAAAAAAAATAAAAAATAAAAAAAAACTAAAAAAAGAAAAAAACTGAAAAATAAGCTAAAATAAAAGTAAACACCAATAAAAAACTAAAAAGAAAAAAAGGAAAAAACTAATAAATGACGACACTCAAAGAGAAAGCGACCAGGACAAAAGGAATGTTCGATTAGCAATCAACAAAGCACCGGGACACAGGGAGTATAAATGACGACCAGGACATAAGTAAAAAAAAAAAACTATCTATATATATAAAAATAAGTTGTCAAACTAAAAAAAGGCAAAAACTACAAAAAAAACTAAAAACTAATAAAAAAGCTAAAAAACTAAAAAACTAAAAAAAAGGCAAAAACTACAAAAAAAACTAAAAACTAATAAAAAAATAAAAAAGCTAAAAAACTAAAAAAACTAAAAAAACTAAAAAAAGGTAAAAAACTAAAAAAACTAAAAACTAAAAAAAACTAAAAAAAAGGAAAAAACTGAAAAATAAGCTAAAATAAAGGTAAAAACCAATAAAAAACTAAAAAAAAAACTGAAAAAACTAAAAAAAGGCAAAAACTACAAAAAAACTAAAAACTAATAAAAAAAGTAAAAAAGCTAAAAAACTAAAAAAACTAAAAAAACTAAAAAAACTAAAAAAAGGTAAAAAACTAAAAAAAATAAAAAATAAAAAAAAACTAAAAAAAAAGGAAAAAACTGAAAAATAAGCTAACATAAAGGTAAAAACCAATAAAAACTAAAAAGAAAAAAAGGAAAAAACTAAAAAAAATTTTCATCTAAAAAACTAAAAAAAACTAAAAAAGGTAAAAACTAAAAGAACTAAAAAAGAAAAAAATAAATGACGACACTCAAAGAGAAAGCGACCAGGACAAAAGGAATGTTCGATTAGCAATCAACAAAGCACCGGGACATAGGGAGTATAAATGACGACCAGGACATAAGTAAAAAAAAAATTAACAAAACTAAAAAGAAGGTAAAAACTACAAAAAAACTAAAAAGAAAAAAAAACTAAAAACTCATAAAAAAACTAAAAAATCTAAAAATCTAAATAAACTAAAAAAGAAAAAAAAGGAAAAAAATAAAGGAGAAAAACTAAACTAAAAAACGAATGTATATACAGACCGGTACACCGGGATACAAATGACGACCGGGACACAGGGAATATAAAAGACGACCGGGACACAGGGACACAACTACAACGGGGACACCGGGGGAAACAGGGGGATATAAATGACGACCGGGACAAAAAAACTAAAAAGAAAAAAAATAAAAACTAATAAAAAAACTAAAAAATCTAAAAATCTAAATAAGCTAAAAAAGAAAAAAAAAGGAAAAAAATAAAGGAGAAAAACAAAACTAAAAAACGAATGTATATACAGACCGGGACACCGGGATACAAATGACGACCGGGACACAGGGAATATAAATGACGACCGGGACACAGGGACACAACTACAACGGGGACACCGGAGGAAACAGGGGGATGTAAATGACGACCGGGACACCGGGACAGGGAATGGTCGATTAGCAATCACCATCAACAAAGCTCAAGGGCAATCATTAGAATCATGAGGTATAGATCTGAATACAGATTGTTTTCCCATGGACCATTATATGTTGCATGTTCAAGAGTCGGTAAACCTGACAATCTATTTATATGCAAAGACAATGGGACAGCAAAGAATGTTGTATATTCGCAAGTTTTACGTAGTTAAAACCATATATATATATATATCTATCTATATTCACAGGTGGGACATAGGGACACAACTACAATGGCGCGTAACTATTATGGCGCTTAACGACTTACGCGCGCGGGGGGGCTTGGGGGCTGGCGCGAAGCGCCCCCACCAACTAGGTGTTGGGGTGGCGCGAAGCGCCACCCCAACAGCTAGTATATATATATATGTATGTATATATATCTATATATATATAAATAAGTTGTCTGTCTGTCTGTCTGTCTGTCGAGTGACGTCATGTTTGTGTGTCGACTGACGTCATGTTTGTCGACTGACGTCATTATAAAGATTGAGCTGTATGTCATCATGAAGTTGTTTGGCGACTGACGTCATGTTTGTCAACTGATGAAATTACAGACTGGGACACCGGGACACAAATGACGACCGGGACACCGCGACACAGGGAATATAAATGACGACTGGGACACTCAAAGAGAAATTACAGACTGGGACACCGGGACAAAAATCACGACCGGGACACAGAGAATATAAATGACGACCGGGACACAGGGACACAACTACAACGGGGACGCTGGGGGCACAGGGGGATATATAAATGACGACGCGGACACAGGGAATGTTCGATGAGCAATCACCATCAACAAAGCTCAAGGGCAATCATTAGAATAATGAGGTATAGATCTGAATACGGATTGTTTTTCCCATGGACAATTATATGTTGTATGTTCAAGAGTCAGTAAACCTGACAATCTTATTATATACACAGAGAATGGGACAGCGAAGAAAAGCCTGTTTTCTTATTGTTCTTGTGATTCCTTGGAACGCTTTCTTTTCTTACTTTCTCTATCAGCAGCACGTTTTTTGGCATAAACTCTTTGAGCAGCTTCCTCGGCTGTTGCCATTGTAGGTTCTTCAGTCATTTTACAATTAAACATTTTTCCGTGAACAAATGTATCCCAAAAAATGATAGGATATTGTAGGGCATCGTAGCATCGATGAGTTTCAGCAATTCTTAACAACTGAGCGTTTCGCTTATGTAGAATAATATCTCGAGGTAAAAACTGATCACCGACCATAACGATTGCCACTTCGTCGATAGTCGGAGCATTGTATCTACGCACATGTTGGCCAGGAGGCGTTTTGTCAGCGGAAATAACAATTTTATGAGTATCAGTAGGCATCAAATCGATGGCTGTTTTGAACAGACGCACTAACTTATTATTTTCGTGGAAAAGATGTTGCAATTGGGAAACGATTGTCCTTTCAACGTTGGGAGAAATTTCGCAACGTGCATTCAATTCAGAATTTCTATCACTGATGAAGTACAATTGTAAAAATTTATGATTCTCGCCTGAGAATGGTAGAAGGGACCCTGCTTTATGATAAATTTGCCCTTTTACTTTGAAAGTAGACATAAATTGATCTGGATTTTCGATTTGGGCTCCAAACGACGTCATTTGGAAACATGAGTTGTATTGTCTGATTTTTGACAAAAAACGCTTAGATTCTGACGTAGTTCCAGTAAGGAAAGTCTTCAATGGCTCTGGTGGTGCAGCCAATAGAGGAAGTTTAACTTTTCCTGAGGCGCAACACATTCCCATTGTTTCACCATTGAATTTCAAGGCCTTGCAATAGGGACAAATTTTAGACATTGTCCCGATTTGAACACATCTACTCAAGCTATAATCATCGACTGGGTTGTACCTGAATGCCAGGCGATAACTTTCAGATTGCTCTGATTCCTCGGCACGCTTTCTTTTCTTACTTTCTCTATCAGCAGCAAGCCTGTTTCCCTGCTGGTCTTTTGATTCCTCGGCACGCCTTCTTTTTTCACTTTCTCTTTTAGCAGCAAGTCTGCTTCTGCGTTGCTCTAGTAGTTCCTCGGCACGCCTTCTTTTTTCACTTTCTCTTTTAGCAGCAAGTCTGGTTTCGCGTTGCTCTGGTAGTTCCTCGGCACGCTTTCTTTTCTGACTTTCTCTATCAGCAGCAAGTTTTTTGGCATAGACTCTTTGAGCATCTTCATCAGTCATTATAAACTTAAGCATTAATAGAATTCTACGCGAACATACGTCTTATATAACTTGAATGACGTCACGCCTTCAAAGCAAAAATGATGGCAACTAATTTCATGACGTCAGCCGAAACATGACGGCGAACATATGTCTTATATAACTTGAATGACGTCACCTTCAAAGCAAAAATGATGGCAACTAATTTCATGACGTCAGCCGAAACATGACGTCACCTGATCCATCCACAGATCCACACACAGACAACTTATTTTTATATATATAGATATATATATATATATACTAGCTGTTGGGGTGGCGCTTCGCGCCACCCCAACACCTAGTTGGTGGGGGCGCTTCGCGCCCCCCCAAAGCCCCCCCGCGCGCGTAAGTCGTTACGCGCCATAATAGTTACGCGCCATTGTAGTTGTGTCCCTATGTCCCACCTGTGAATATAGATAGATATATATATATATGGTTTTAACTACGTAAAACTTGCGAATATACAACATTCTTTGCTGTCCCATTGTCTTTGCATATAAATAGATTGTCAGGTTTACCGACTCTTGAACATGCAACATATAATGCCTGTTTCCCCCGGTGTCCCCGTTGTAGTTGTGTCCCTGTGTCCCGGTCGTCATTTATATTCCCTGTGCCCCGGTCGTCATTTGTATCCCGGTGTACCGGTCTGTATATACATTCGTTTTTTAGTTTTGTTTTTCTCCTTTATTTTTTTCCTTTTTTTTCTTTTTTAGTTTATTTAGATTTTTAGATTTTTTAGTTTTTTTATTAGTTTTTAGTTTTTTTTTCTTTTTAGTTTTTTTGTAGTTTTTACCTTCTTTTTAGTTTTTGCCTTTTTTTAGTTTTTTCAGTTTTTTTTCTAGTTTTTTATTGGTTTTTACCTTTATAGTTTTTTTAGTTTTTTAGCTTTTTTATTTTTTTTATTAGTTTTTAGTTTTTTTTGTAGTTTTTGCCTTTTTTTAGTTTTTTCAGTTTTGACGTCACCTGATCCAGTTTTTTCAGGTGACGTCACCTGACCCATCCACACATCCACAGACAGACAACTTATTTTTATATATATAGATATATATATATATATATATATATATATATATATATATATATATATATATATATATATATATATATATATATATATATATATATATATATGGCCTTTTAGTAAAAAGTCCAATGCCCTAGTCACACCATCAGTCAAACCTAGTCACATCTAACGATAAAAAAAAGATGTAGTTTTTCGTTATTTTCACACTTTTTGTTAAGTCACATTTGTATTTCACAAGCTGCGAAGTTAAAATTTCAAGAAACTGTTTTGAAAAGCTTGTGGCAACACTAAGTCTCCATATATTCTAGTTTAAAAAAAAACAAAAAAAACTGTACCTTAGCTCTTGAATCTGATTGGCCAATGAGAATTTTATGCTTGAAAATTGACATAATAGGAAATTTTAAATAGTGTACATGATCAGGCAAGTCGTGCACGATTTTGATTTAACGACAAGTGTGACTGCAATGTAGCCTGAGCACAATAAAAGAGAGGATTGCTTGTACATTCTAGGTATCTTGTGCATGAATATATATATGAATGCACAGGTGAAACGTATTCTTTGTAATTTGTGTACAGGCATCCAAAGAAATAGGTTCCTTGTGACCCTTCTTACACTATTATTCACGGGCTTTACCTTAACGTATCAACAGGCATTATACAGGTTTGAAGAGTATCACCATGACAACAATTATAAAACATTATTTCTGCACAGCTAGTTTTCAATCTTTAGAAATGTTATATAGCAAATAAAAAGACCAAAGGTTTATCTCAACGTCATCAAAAGGTCACAGAAAATGCCAAATTCAGATATAATCAAAAGTAAGTGGAATTCAGGGATATATGTAAACTTAGGTTCTTTATTCTTGGGGAGATGATTCTGAGTGGAGAAAGAATGACACGAGAATGGAATAGCCGACTATTTTGGAGAGTAGAAGTTTTATTTTATAGGGGGTGTTTTCCTAATCCATCTAAAATAATTGTTAAAAATGCATCTTTGGAATAATTTAGCGACAACCAAAATCGCTTGTCAAAAGCAAAAACTTTATAATAGTAGACTTCGAACTGTGATAAAAACTCCCCTGAGAATCCAAAGGTTATATAAAGCTTTGTTTCCAGGCCAAGCTCAGGGGCAACCAACACGGGTTGAGCGTGTGAAGTGAAACAAGAGTTTTGAAATAAGGTTTTAGAGCCGAAACAAGGGATTGAAACTGTTTCTGCTGAAGACACTTCTAAGGCTGGGAATAGAGCGGATATTTTAAAAATTACATGATATGATGAAGTACTCGACAATTACAGAATTTTGTTTGATGTTAAATGAATGAAAGGCCTGGTATATTACAAACCATCATACAGCTATTCGAATTGAATCAGGAAATGTATAGATATTGGTAGTGTATGATACTTCACATTTTCTTTAATTTTCAGTCCAATAATATCCAATAAGTAATAAAATTTCACCTTTATAGTTTACTTTGTCTCTGAACGCCAAGAATTTGTGGAGCTTCGAGTTTAAACTTGATATTTTAGCGAGTTCCAGATTCAGCAAACCTGGGTTGAATATGAGAGCAAATGCGGTGGCTGAAAACGGTTTGTAACAGATTCGTGTTGAACCCCGAGTTCTGAAAATGCATGAGTTGGAGCTGGGTGTAAGCCCTTGTTAGAACCCACTACCTGAAAACAAGACTTAGATTTCCCACAGGCAGAATGAATACGATCGGATGTACGGACATCCTACAAACGTCGCCCAACTTTAAATAGCAGAACTAGGCGTCTATAAGATCAGGAGTAGGCTAGTCACTCTGCGGTTTAGGTGGAAGAAAGTGCAAAACAGATGTATTTTGCACTAAAAAGATGAGAAAAATCTTGAAAAGAACATACTATACTAGTTAGAAGGCCTATATTTAGAGCTTTTGAGTCTTAGAACAAACCCCACGTCTATCCGAAATCATCAAAACTCTGAAATGGGCGAAGTTTGTAGGCTGTCGGACTGAGAATCATAGACATTTTTAAAGTAATTATGAGGTGATTTTTTGTCATCTCAAGATTGAAATTCTTCTTACCTCTTTTGGCGAAAGTATCGATATATAGTCTTCATATATTATTCTAGCCTTTTCTTCCACTTTTTCAGGGTTTGTTTCTTTTTTTAGATCTTCACAGGCAAGCCAAAATAGAATGTTTTCTTCACTATATTCACACTTGAGAAATTCTCGAAAAACATTACGACCATCTGAAAAAGGAAGAAAATTTCATATTTATATTTTTATCGGAACTTGTTAAACTATCACAACCAAGAAAGTAGGGTACCAAAAAAAGCTTTTCTCATTTCAAGCCTATATAAAGGTCTCATTTTGTTTGATCCGGCCTAATTGGCTCTTTGGTCGGAGTAGACACTGATTCCCCCCTCCCCCCGGAGGCCCAACTGGTGTGAAAGAGGTCATATTTGGAAAACGCTCCAATATTGCATACGATATATCAAACGTAAAGAGGAATTTATTGTTGCGGTTGCAGTACAAAGTTTATTGTTGCGATTTCGATAATGCTTAGCTTTAAAGTCCTTCAGATTGTCTCCTGCAGGATCTACTGCACTAGTTTCTATTCTGCGAAACATGCAGATGTTCCGGCATTTATATTAAATAGCAAAGTTAGAAATGTTTCTTGATAGAGATAACTGTTAGCACCCTTTTCATGGTCAAGGATTGAAATCTAATATAAACAAATACATGATGCACAATGTATTCTCACTCAGGTAGTTTGAAAATGATACTGTTACAATACTAATTTACAACCCCTCCACGCATACGTACCTAAAACAAAAAGGAAAATTAATATATGTACTTTGATCCTGAACGTTAAGACACATAAGGAAATGATGCAAACGCTTTATTCGCATAATGTTTTCTTAAATAATACATGGAGGAAAATTATTACCCAACTTATAGGCAGGATCAGCTGCATGTGAGTCAAACACATTTCCAAATTTTAACTACAGAAAAAGATAACAAAACTACAAAGAGGGAGAGAGGGAGAGAGAGAGAGAGAGAATATGTAAATTGTAACCGAGATAGTGAATCCTCGTCTTAGCCTGAAAACACATTTACCAAAAGAATAGCTTCCAATTTTTATCTTGATGAGCTAAATTGTAACAGAGATAATGAGAAAAAACTGAGAAGCTTAGAAAGCAATTTGGCTTACTGTCATTAGTAAAACCATTAAGGGGACGACTATAAAAACTTTAATGGTGCAGTTTAGATGTTAAGAGGTCACGGAGAGAACAAGGGCATTTTAATATAAGTAGCTCGGGGCTGACCACGCGACTTGGCTGGGAAATGCAACAATTAAATGAAATTCTAAAGTTTTAGCACAGTATTTGGTAGATAATTATTATGCTTCAAGAATTCGTAGTGTTATTTCTCGCTTAGTCTACATAGAATATTTAATGAAAATATTCATTTGCCTCAATTTTATATTTTCTGAAGTGGTGCATATAGATTATCTTAGCAATCGGTCCTTCATTACTGGGTTGGTACCTTTTGGGATTTAAAATCAGTGAAACTGCTTGCTAAATCCGGTACTTTACGAAAATGAATACACCTATACAGATGCCGTCACATGTATCCGCATTGATGTACGAAATTGCTGTGTAAGTCCTTTGGCTTTGTCAACCAAGGTTAGGCCAACCCAGTGGCGTCAATGCAGAGGGGATTAGGGAGGGCGTATGCCCTCTTGATTGTTTGTTCCCTTTGGATTTTGGAAAAGACCCATTTGGATGGTATTTTAATTGAAAATTCCATTTTCAGGTATTTCCAAAATACCAAATGGTATTTATAAATGGTATTATATTTTTGGTATTTATAAAAATGAAAAAATTCTCCCTTTAGATTTCAAAAAGTACATTTCGCCTCACCCCCTATATTTTCATAAATTTACATCCAACCCTAGATTTTATTTAGCTCACAGAATTTCCCATATCTGATAAAGTTGGAATATCGGTTTTAGGGGTTTAACAGGAAGTATCCTTCCCAGACTTCAAATTTAGTTCATATTAAGTGATCCATTATCACATACCATTTATTCGGTTATATCATAGGCAGCGCAATAGTGCTGCCTAAGTAAAGAGCGATGTGGGAAAAAAGTATTATTTTCTTTTTATTTGTTTGTTTGTTTTAGACCAAGGCACTTCGTATCGAAGGAGAAGTTATAAAAACTTCGAAAAGAACTCATTCAATTGAAAATTGAAAGGACTCTTCCTCTTTTCAATAGTCGAAAGTGATTGGAAGGCAACTAACCCATTCCCACGCCCACTGTTTCCCCAAACACATCCAATCAAGATTTTGAGCTAGCCATTTTGTTCAGCCACTTTGTTCAGTTGAAAGGTCCAGAAATTGTGTCCTTGAGGATGGCAACCCCCCTACAGCCCTTAGGTTGTAAGTTATGCCCTGGGTGCATATGAGGTTTATACAGAAAGAGCGATCGTGTAAACTTTGGAAGTGGCTCATTGGATAGGTAATCAAAACACGAGCAAAAATTAATATGCTTCGGGTCGATAAGCCCCATGTTTTCTCAAAACCAGAACAGACTTTGCGCTGTACTAAAGGAAAAAAAACGAAAACAATGACCTTATATTGTCAGTTTAATTAAAGGCAGTTTAATTCCATAATGTTTTGATAATCTCTTATCTACGATAGTAAAAAAAAAGTCAAAACATTTAAAATTTATTTTGTTTTCAGTAAAGCGCGAATTACATTCTGGTCTTTTGAAGGCATGGGCGTTATTGATAGTGTTTTGTGGTAGTTTTACGCTCGGAAGCTTATTTTAATTTACTTTTGCTCATTTTTGGCTTATTGGAGCTCTTTACATTTCTTTGAAAAACTTGTTTTGGTGGAATTTTTTTTCCATGTTATTAAAATAAAGTTAAGTTATTAAATTAAGTTATTAAAATAAAATCCAGTATAGCATAGTTGCGCTCCAATTATCAGGGACAGTTCTTTTTAATTTTTTCATGGAAGGGGATCTAAAACATTAAAAGCTCGGCTATAAATCCGTGTATTTATTTTTAAGAATATATTTCAAGAATATAATGACTAAGCGTTCAATAAGGGTGCCGATTTAGTGACATCTATCCCACTTAATGTCCCATTGCCCTTGCATTAGAACATTTTTTCTGAAGTATAACGAGGGAGAAGTCAAATTCAAATTTAAAAATCGGAAGATGACAGAGTGCATTGCCTGCATCATTCAGGATGCATTTTCGGTTCGTTTCAAGTTTAAATGTCACTTTTACAGTGAAGTTTGAAAGTTAATAGTGACATTAAAGCTTGAAATAAAAAAAAAGTATCGCATACATGACGAGGGGTTGCTACTTTCTCATCTCCCTGATATTCATGCCAAAGTGATCTTTTTTACTCACTTCTTCAATGATGAATGCTTTTACACAAGAGCACTGAGATGAAAATTAACGAAATTATATTTACTACACGATTTCGAAAATGAAAGGGCTTATTTATTCTTACACACTATAAATAATAAAATTTTCACTCAAATGTTTTAAACAGTAACCTGCAAGTATGTATTTTCAATAGCACAATTGTTTCATGTTTATAAAAGATTGCAATCTAAAATGCTTTCGATAAATCACTAGTCGAACCTCAGCGTAAAGAGCGGCATTTTGCTGGAGTAGCCGTCCCCTAAAAAAAAAAAAAAAAAATAGTCTTTCCTATCAAATGAAATTTCAATTTCAGTCACTGTCTCTATCTAGCCCAGGTTTTTTTTTAATTTATTTTTTAGCTGGAAGGCCACGTGCTCTTGAGAATTATTCATAATAATTGCTTTTATGACCAGCAATCACATTTCAAACGTTTCTAGTCATTAAATCTTTACAAAGGAAAGGGTTCTTTAATTCATTTATGATTAGTGCACTCGCACTTTTCCTCTCCAAATGAAAGTGTTCAAAAGATTAGAGAACACTAAGGAGCCTCAAATCTCCTTGGTTTGGCATCGTAGTCTCAACAGAAAGATGTAAAAATATGTTTAGAAAGTTGGCAGCTTTCCATTATTCTTCGATCTAT
Organism: Artemia franciscana; assembly: GCF_032884065.1. Lineage (NCBI taxonomy): Eukaryota > Metazoa > Arthropoda > Branchiopoda > Anostraca > Artemiidae > Artemia > Artemia franciscana. The sequence goes on from NC_088874.1 coordinate 15,839,706, forward strand.
AAAGACCTTAACTCATTTTTCAATGCAATGACGTGGGACTTCCTTGTTTTTTTGTTGCCTTTATATTCCACAAAGGTAAATGAAGATTGATACAACAAAAACTAAAATGCTTTCAAAAGTTGCTATGAGGTAGCTTACCATGGTACCGTATCTATTTCCTTGATAAATGCTAAGTGTGTCCCAAAAGAGACACGTGCTAGCATTGTGTGAATTCCTCAAAGAGAAAACAGAAAAGGTAATTCTGTTATCTATAGCTCAAAACGCTTCCCCTTCCTTCATCTTCCTTAAAAAATACAAATAAAATACTAAATCTGTTTTGCCTTAAATTAAGAACAAAAATTAAGAGAGTCTTGAGATGCCAGGGAATTAAACAGTTCGTCATAAAGAACTATAAGTAAGGAGCTACTCGTCTCAATAGTAATCGAAAGCTTATTATGCTGATTCCAAATATATAAGATTCATCAAATTTAGTTCTACCCATCAAAGGTTACGAGCCTGAGAAAATTATCCTGATTTTTGAAATAAAGGGAAAAACCTAAAATTTAAGGAATCTTAATGAAAATCACACCATCAGATTTAGCGTACTAATGGACCCTTCTGTAGAAGTTTCAAGCTGCTATGTAAAAAAAATGTGGAACTATGCTTTTTTTACTAGAAGAAAGATCACGGGTGCATGTTAATTTTTTTTAATGGTCCTAGAAGGTCGGGAGAGGGTTCATTCGAACAAAAATTAAAAGTTTCAATGCATTTTTTAAGTGACCCTAAAGATGGGAGGGCAGCTAACCCACCTTCTACACCCCCTCTCCCCCGTAGTTATCTGATCAGAATTTTGAGGTATCCATTTTGTTCAGTATAGTTGAAAGATCCAATAAATTTGTCTTTAGGGGTAAAATGGCTCACAGCATCCCGTGGGGAGAAGCCTGTAAGCTATGAAATTTGCCTTTTTTTTTGGGGGGGGGGTTATTTTTGTACCTAGGGTGGGTTTCAGTAGAGAGAACTTTCCTTGGGAAGGGAAATTTCTAGAGGGGAATTTTCCAGGGGAAATTTACATTGGGGGGATTTGATTTTGAATTAAAATCATGTAGTTGTGGGCTTCAAGTCATGCCTAATCGTAGAAAAAACCAAGAAAGATAGTCAGTGTGAGTGAGAGGAAAATCTGGATAAACCATTATTGGGATTGTATAAAAATTTCATTTGTTGGCAAATAAGTCTATCTATCATCCGTCCATGCGTAATTCCTAGGGCAGAACTAAAGTAGATAGTCAAAGAACTAAGGGATGAAAGAATTGGATTGATTTTAGAGTGATGCGTGACGGACAATTCCTACATGCAATTCTTTTTAATTGTCTTACATTCTCTTTTCCAACTCAACTTTGCATGTGAAGATTTTCCGGGGTATTTACCCGAGGGCTATTTACCGCGTTGAAACTGATTAGAAATGGGTATTTTACAAATGAAAGTAAGCTAAGGAGAATTTTTAAGCTGAATCGTCAGCAAGATTTTCAGTGAGGATGTAGCTGTCTGGAGAGAATTTACGCTTTACGTAGGATGGAATTCCCACGGAATAGTTTCCCGTAAGGGGGGATAGTTCATGGAGGGTGAGCCCGATTTGCCAGCATTATATGAAAAATGATAAAATTAAATAAAAAAAGTTTTATTTTTAACTGAAAGTAACGAACAACGTTAAAACTTAAAACGAACAGAAATTATTCCGTATGTGAAGGGTTGCCTCCCCCTCAATAGCCTACATCGCTCTTTAAGATAAAGTTTGACTGTTTATCCCAAGTTTGAAAGAACAGCAACTGAAAAACACAAGGATCGTCTAATTAGAATAGGAAGTTTTTTTTTTAAAGTTCTAAAGGCTTTAGCGCAAAGTAAGCAAAATTGCTTATAGACTAAACAGCTTTAAATCATTGAAAGAAAATGTTGTAAAATTTTGTGTTAAACTGAAAGTTTAAAGTTAAAATAAAATTGTTATGTTTAATTTCAGGCTGTGCTTGACATGAAATAAACCTCAGTAAGCAAATTGAGGTTGTAAAACAAAAGAAGAATGAACCAATAAATAACAATGGCATTATAAGCATAAGGGATGTGAGTAGGGTGTAGCCCTTTATAGGAATAATTCCTGTTCGTTTTGAGTTTTAAAGTTTGTCATTACTTTCAGTTGAAAAAAAACGTATCTTTTATTTAATAGAATTAACAGACTATTGCCTTGACATTTTAACAGTATAGATAAGTCAGGCAAACCTATAGATTCCAAAGATGGCATCCCAGGAGCCATTGGGACCATGACTATCCCTTTAGTTTCAAAAATTGGTAAAACATATCGAAAATGCCTGTCTTAACAAATGTTAATAATGAAGCTTGACCCTTCTGTGAAACAAAATCCCTCGTTAGGACAATACTTCCATGTTTTTTTATGGTCTCTCGGCGATTGGACAAACATTACCACTGCTACAGCAACAGACAACTCATTACATCAGCGAGCCGTGATGTAGTGATGCGAGTACTTATCAGTAATATTAGTAGTAGCAGTAAAGTTTGTTTCCAATATAGTGTCATCATTAATTGCGATTTTGTTACTAGTACCCTACATAAGTAATTCAGTCTATTTTCTCTTTATCTAACGTCAACTGTTCACCCTCAATCATTCCTAATTAAAGGGACTAAGTCTTCATACTAATTTTAAAATTGATTCTCGCATCCTGAACTCTTAAATAACGACCCTAAATACTACTTGATGATGAACCTTGCCTTTATGGGCAAGAGACCACTCCTATCTATTCTCTTCCTCAGTATCATTTCTACCAATCTTCTATTTACAACAGAATAATCATTAAAATTAATTACCATTAGAAAAAATTTAAATTTATGGAACAAATTAAAAATTTAGGCTATTAAAACTTATTTTAATAATTTCTCTGCTTTTCGTAAATATAGGCAATAGTTTAAAGAGAAACACAGTAGCCTAATATTCATAAAAGCGTCCACTTAAATATAAAGTAAAGAACTAGATGCTTCATAATGAGTGATAAAAAATGACTTGAAAGTTTTTTAAATTAACAAGGTAACGTACAGATTGTATAAGGCAACTTAAAAAGTATATCCATTTGAACATATTCGTTCATTGCACCATTTCAAGCAGCTTCAAACCCGAAAATGCCAAGGACAGTGAAAATGAAGCTGATTTTTTGAAATGGTTAAGTGGAAAGTTACTGAACCTCACATAACTTAATGAATTGAAAAATCGAGAATTCAAATTCCATGAAAAAGTCCTCCATATGCAGTTGTGCAGTTCTGGGGCTTAGCGAGTTTAAAAGAAGGAAGCGCGAGTGAGAAATCAGCAAAAGTAAACTAAAACATATACCACTAAACACCCTAAAAAGCCGTAGTTTTTTTATACTTAAAAAACTATTTATGTTTAAATCTTAACATTTCATCAATCAGTTCTGCTTGTTTGTTTTCAAGGTTCACAGTGATAACCCTGATAAAAATGTGGTATTGTCCTAAAAACTTCTGAGTTTTGAAACAACCGAAAGAAATTAACGGTTTTTCAGTATGACTCGGTCTACGATGCGTCCAGAAGGCAATACAAATTTATGTTTGATATCCTTGGTACTATAAGTAAGAAAAATCTACTTACACTCGATGTAAATAGATTTTTGTAATTAGAATTAGTAATTAGAACTCGATGTAACTAGAATGTAAGACTCGATAACCGCTATATTTTCATTCTGAATATTTTTCATAAAAATGTCTGTTTCCTTTTTTTTTTTTTTTTTTTTTTTTTTTTAATAATATGAGCTACTATTCAACTGAATCTTTAACTAACTGCCCCATGGTTGTTGCAAAGAAAATTCTCCTACTAAAAGCCCAGTTCGTTCTTGAACTTAAAGCCCTGGATAAAGAGAAAACAAAGGACTTTCAGCTCTACAATTCATTGAAGGAAGATCCGATATTGACGTGGGAATTCCCGCAACGCTTAGGAAAAGTAATTTAGATAGAAACTTACACCTATTTTTCATCAGCCTGTCAAAGGAATCCGCCCACATTCGAATTTCTTCCAAAGAAGGCCTGCAAAATATAAAAATCAATATAGTTGGCATTTTAGGAGTTGAACAACATAAGAAGGTATTTCTAGTGACACTCAAGAGTAAGGTTACAACCATAAAGAGTCCATAATCGATACAAAAAGGATATTACTCGCCGCAACACGCAGGCAGAAGAGGCTTCAGAGGTGGATTTTCTATTCGCAAATGTGGAATAATACTTCTTTTTACTAGTTCACACTTGAAACTGGTTTGTGTCGTGAGTAGCAAAGTCCTGGGTTAGATATTTTCTTAAAAAAAAGGAATATTTAAAGACCATTGAAAGTTTGTTAACAACGGTTTAATGCCCGACAGAATTCTCCTTGTTTGAGTTTTGATCTTGCTCTTTCCTATTCTTGATTTTACTTTTCAATTTTACTAAATGTGCCAAAGAGTACATATTCAGTAGCAATAAGTTGTGGGTTTCATATTCCACCAGGCACATCGCTAAACATTTAAATAAAAACAAATAAATAAATATTTGTATAGGCCTATATATTCATATAAATACATATATATATATATATATATATATATATATATATATATATATATATATATATATATATATATATATATATATATATATATATATATATATATATATATATATATATATATATATATATATATATATATATATATATATATACTAGCTGTTGGGGTGGCACTTCGCGCCACCCCAACACCTAGTTGGTGGGGCGCTTCGCCCCCCCCCCAAGACCCCCCGTGCGCGTAAGTCGTTACGCGCCATATTAGTTACGCGCCATTGTAGCTGTGTCCCTGTGTCCCACCTGTGAATAGAGATAGATATAAATATATATTTTTAACTACGTAAAACATGCGAATATACAACATTATTCGCTGTCCCATTGTCTGTACATATAAATAGCATTTATATTTATATGTATGTGCATATACAAAGCATTATGTACTAATAATGACGTCATATTCAAACGCTCTTTTTACAAACAAACAAACATGCATACACACAACTCGCTTCGTGCCACCCCAACACCTAGTTGGTGGGGCGCTTCGCGCCCCCCAAGCCCCCCGCACCCGTAAGTCGTTACGCGCCATATTAGTTACGCGCCATTGTAGCTGTGTCCCACCTGTGAATAGAGATATATATAAATATATATTTTAACTACGTAAAACATGCGAATATACAACATTCTTCTCTGTCCCATTGTCTGTGCATATAAATAGCATTTATATTCCCTGTGTCCCGGTTGTCATTTGTGTCCTAGTGTCTCAGTTTGTATTTTCTCTTTGAGTGTCCCGGTCGTCATTTATATTCCCTGTGTCCCAGTGTCCCGGTTGTCATTTGTGTCCCGGTCAGTAATTTCTATTCAAACAATCCCTGTGTCTCAGTCGTGAATTATATATCCCGCCTGTGCCCCCGGCGTCCCCGTTGTAGTTGTTTCCCTGCGTCCCGGTCGTCATTTATATTCCCGGTCGTGATTTGTGTCCGGGTGTCCCAGTCTGTAATTTTTCTTTGAGGTTCCTGGTCGTCATTTATATTCCCTCTGTGTCGGTCGTCATTTGTGTCCCGGTCTGTAATTTATCTTTGAGTGTTTTTTCTTTTTAGTTTTTTTAGTTGGTTACATTTTTTCAGTTTTTTTTTTCTTCTTTATATTTCAGCGTCACTATGAAGTACATATCGCCAAACCTTTGTTTTTTAACTTAAATCTGGTAGGCATTGATGACCTTATCCAAGTCAAAATCACAAACCCAATCATCATCGCTATCATTTTCAGTTTTGATATGTTTTGACTCTCGCTTTCCAGGTGGATTTTCATCTAACTGCGCGGTTTTGCGTTCTTTAGCCGCAAGCCTGTTTTCTTGCTGTTCTTGTGATTCCTCGGCACGCTTTCTTTTCTTACTTTCTCTATCAGCAGCAAGTTTTTTGGCATAGACTCTTTGAGCAGCTTCCTCGGCTGTTGCCATTGTAGGTTCTTCAGTCATTTTACAATTAAACATTTTTCCGTGAACGCATGTCTTAAATACCATTAATGACGTCACCGTCATTGCAAAAATGACGACAACTAACTTCATGACGTCAGTCAACACAGAAACATGACGTCACCTGACAGACAGACAGACACACAGACAGACAACTTATTTTTATATATATAGACTAGCTGTTGGGGTGGCGCTTCGCGCCACCCCAACACCTAGTTGGTGGGGGCGCTTCGCGCCCCCCCCCAAGCCCCCCCGCGCGCGTAAGTCGTTACGCGCCATATTAGTTACGCGCCATTGTAGTTGTGTCCCTATGTCCCACCTGTGAATATAGATAGATATATATATATATATATATGTTTTTAACTACGTAAAACTTGCGAATATACAACATTCTTTGCTGTCCCATTGTCTGTGCATATAAATAGATTGTCAGGTTTACCGACTCTTGAACATGCAACATATAATGGTCAATGGGAAAACAATCCGTATTCAGATCTATACCTCATGATTCTAATGATTGCCCTTGAGCTTTGTTGATGGTGATTGCTAATCGACCATTCCCTGAGTCGCCATCGTCATTTATATATCCCCCTGTGCACCCCGGCGTCCCCTTTGTAGTTATGTCCTGTGTCCCGGTCGTCATTTATATTCCCTGTGTCCCGGTCGTCATTTGTGTCCCGGTGTTCCAGTCTCTGATTTCTCTTTGAGTGTCCCGGGCGTCATTTATATTCCTTGTGTCCCGGTGTCCCGGTCGTCATTTATATCCCCCTGTGCCCCCCGGCGTCCCCGTTGTAGTTGTGTCATTTATATTCCCTGTGTCCCGGTCGTCATCCGGGTATACATTCGTTTTTGAATTGGTATATGATGAAATAAATTTTTAATTTTTTCCCTTTTTTTCCTTTTAGTTTTTTTTTATTGGTTTTGACCTTTTTTTAGGTTTTTCAGTTTTTTTCTTTTTTCTTTTTAGTTTTTTTGAAGTTTTTATCTTTTTATTTTTTTTATTTTTATTTATATTTTTTTAGTTTTCTTTTTCTCCTTTATTTTTCAGTTTTTTTCCTTTTTTTAGTTTTTTTTTCTTTTAAGTTCTTTTAGTTTTTACCTTTTTTAGTTTTTTTTAGTTTTTTAGATGAAAATTTTTTTAGTTTTATTCCTTTTTTTCTTTTCAGTTTTTTATTGGTTTTTAACTTTTTTTAGCTTTTTTAGTTTTTTTTTTCGTTTTTTCTTTTTACTTTTTTTTTAGTTTTTTTAAATTATTAACCAAATTAATGTGTTTTACAATATACTAAGCATCGTCATAACAAAAATGACGACAACTAATTTCATGACGTCAGTCAACACAGAAATTAAGTTCTGAAATTAAGTCATGAAATTAATTGCCGTCATTTTTGCTTTGACGGTGACGTCATTCAAGTTATATAAGACATATGTTCACGTAGAAATCTATTAATGTTTAAGTTTACAATGACTGATGAAGATGCTCAAAGAGTCTATGCCAAAAAACTTGCTGCTGATAGAGAAAGTCAGAAAAGAAAGCGTGCCGAGGAACTATCAGCAGCAAGTTTTTTGGCATAGACTTATATTTTTAATGTTGCTTCTTATTTCTGCTTGAAAAAAGACATTTTTTTTTTGTTTATTTGATCAACTTTTAGTTTTGCAGAACAATATTTCTTGAAAAAGAGTGCATTCTTTAGTGTATTTATATTCCCAAATAAAATATAATTGTCCAAAATAACAGATTTCTACAGTGTCCGGTTGATCCCCTCTCTAAAAATTACTCCCAGAAAATCCCACGCTCCACGGACAATTAGCTCGAGAAAATCCTCCCGTGGACACTCCCCCTCAGAAAATTGCCCTCGTAAATTCCCCCACATGTAAAGTTGAGCAGTCAAAGAGAAAGTCAGAGAAATGTAAAGAATGAATAAAAGAAGGGTATCGGAATATTCTATATAAATTCCAAGATACAGGTAATAATATGGTCTATAGTGTAGAATGTTCTACCATATTTAATTTTACATTTTCATTTCAACAATTCTTCTTCGTGTGTTTTTAGGAGTTGGGGATTGAGTTGAGTGTTTCACACTATAATATATGATCTGCTGATTCAGAACTCTTCACATTGCAATTTTTATTTAACAAATATTTAAAGAACTTCTTGATGACTTTGTCTTTTCATTTACACTCAAAATGAATTGAAAATACAAAATGGGCAAACATTTTAATTGAGACATTGAACTTCTGAAATAGTTACAAAAAAACGTTCGCTTAGCAGCTCCCAAAGGGAGAACTAGCAAGGATAAAGAATGGTTAAACGTAAGTTTCCAGGTTGATCCTCTTTTTGAGAACACCTTAGCAAGCGGTTTTCCACAATTATATCGGAAATGAGAAAAAAAAAAATATAAACAATTTTGAGGCGTAAAAGTGACAAAATGGACTTTCAATATCATCAAAGTCTTTGTTGCTGATTGCAATCTGAGTGAAGTATTAAAATATAGGTGTCTAAATCCAAAAATGTAAAGAACACATTTAAAATATTGGACAATACATAACCATGTAAAACTTCACACTCATACTTTGGGTTTTAATCTTTATTAGTATATAAACTAAAGTGAGGTTCAAATTTAGAACGTGCACAATAATCTCTGAGTTTATTGATCAATAATTTTAAGCTAATATTTGAATTATATACGACTACTGCTAAACATTACAGGAATTCTACTTTCGATGCTAGTATGCTCGTAATATCAATTTAATTTTATTAGCCCAACACTAACTAAAAATTATTATGTTTGACGGCCCAAAACCTTTTATCAAATTAATTTAGTTTACCATTTAGAAATACGTTAGTTTCGTCACTTTCCGTCTAATTTACTTATCTTATATATATAAAAATAAGTTGTCTGTCTGTGGATCAGGTGACGTCATGTTTATGTGTCGACTGACGTCATGAAGTTAGTTGTCGTCATTTTTGCTATGACGGTGACGTCATTAAAGATATTTAAGACATATATGTTCACGCAGAAATCTATTAATGTTTAAGTTTAAAATGACTGATGAACTTACAATGGCAATAGCCGATGAAGATGCTCAAAGAGTCTATGCCAAAAAACTTGCTGCTGATAGAGAAAGTCAGAAAAGAAAGCGTGCCGCGGAACTACCAGAGCAACGCGAAAGCAGACTTGCTGCTAAAAGAGAAACTGAAAAAAGAAGGCGTGCCGAGGAATCACAAGAACAGCAAGAAATCAGGCTTGCTGCTGATAGAGAAAGTAAGAAAAGAAAGCGTGCCGAGGAATCACAAGAACAGCAAGAAATCAGGCTTGCTACTGATAGAGAAAGTAAGAAAAGAAAGCGTGCCGAGGAATCAGAGCAACCTGAAAGTTATCGCCTGGCATTCAGGTACAGCCCAGTCGATGATTATAGCTTGAGTAGATGTGTTCAAATCGGGACAATGTCTAAAATTTGTCCCTATTGCAAGGCCTTGAAATTCAATTGTGAAACAATGGGAATGTGTTGCGCCTCAGGAAAAGTTAAACTTCCTCTATTGGCTACACCACCAGAGCCATTGAAGACTTTCCTTACTGGAACTACGTCAGAATCTAAGCGGGTTTTTTTTCAAAAATCAGAAAATACAACTCATGTTTCCAAATGACGTCGTTTGGAGCCCAAATCGAAAATCCAGATCAATTTATGTCTACTTTCAAAGTAAAAGGGCAAATTTATCATAGAGCAGGGTCCCTTCTACCATTCTCAGGCGAGAACCATAAATTTTTACAATTGTACTTCATCAGTGATAGAAATTCTGAATTGAATGCACGTTGCGAAATTTCTCCCAAGGTTGAAAGGACAATCGTTTCCCCATTGCAACATCTTTTCCACGAAAATAATAATTTAGTTCGTCTGTTCAAAACAGCCATCGATTTGATGCCTACTGATACGCATAAAATTGTTATTTCCGCTGACAAAACGCCTCCTGGCCAACATGTGCGTAGATACAATGCTCCAACTATCGACGAAGTGGCAATCGTTATGGTCGGTGATCAGTTTTTACCTCGAGATATTATTCTACATAAGCGAAACGCTCAGTTGTTAAGAATTGCTGAAACTCATCGATGCTACGATGCCCTAAAATATCCTATCATTTTTTGGGATGGAGCCAACGGCTATCACTTTAATATTAAATTGATGAATCCAGCCACTAACAAAGAAATGAATAAGAAATGCAGTGCAATGCATTATTATTCTTATAGACTAATGATTCGGCAGGATGAAGAAAATTATATTTTAAAATGCCGTGAATTGTTTCACCAATTTGTCGTTGATATGTATGCTAAAATTGAATCAGAACGTTTGCTATATATCCGCCTGAATCAGACCAAGCTCCGCTCTGTACAATACATTCATTTGCGAGAAGGTAAAGGTAAAGGATACGGCATTAGACTTTACAGTCCCTACCAGCGGTGCTGATCTCCGTTTCTTGGCCCTTCAGCCAGGAAGTGCAATGGGGGGTTGGGGGCCAACCATCCTGTGCTTTCGCACACCCTTCCTGTTTACCTTCCCCAGATTTCTCCAGGTACCCATTTAAAGCTGGGTCGACTCTGGCTAAGCTTACAGAGTCACGCCACTGACTCCCGTCCCAAACTGAACAATTGGTTACACCGGGATTTGAACCCGCGTCCTTTCAGACAAAGGATCCCAAATCCAGCGCACCAACCGACTCGGCTAGGACGGCTTGCGAGATGCAGTTATAAATGACGGTAATACCACAAACGTTGGAAGATTAACAATTTTACCTTCGTCATATGCTGGCAGTCCCCGTCATTTGCATGAATATGCTCAAGATGCTATTGCGTATGTTCGTCTCTATGGTCGCCCAGATTTATTTATTACATTTACATGTAATCAATCTTGGGACGAGATACTGCAGCTTTTACTTCAAGGCCAATCGGCAGTTCGTAGGCATGACATTACGGCCCGTGTCTTCCGGCAAAAGTTGAAATCACTGATAAACTACATAGTAAAACTTGAAGTGTTTGGGTCAGTGCGATGCTGGATGTACTCAGTGGAATGGCAAAAACGAGGTTTGCCACACGCACATATACTAATCTGGCTACATAAAAAAATTACTTATAACGAAATTGATGATGTGATTTCCGCTGAAATACTTGATAAAAATGTCGATAAGGGGTTACATGATATTATTGTAAAAAATATGATACATGGACCTTGCGGTGCACTGAACGAAAATTCACCATGCATGGCCAAAGGAAGGTGCAAAAAGCAATATCCTCGACTTTTAGTATCAAAGACAATTACTGGCAATGATGGTTACCCACAATATAGAAGAAGATCTACTAAAGATGGCGGTAAAACAGCAATAACAAAGAAGCGTAACGGTACCACCATCAAAGTAGATAACCAGTGGGTTGTTCCATACTCCTATTATTATCAAAAACATTTAATGCACACATAAACGTTGAATACTGTAACTCCGTAAAGGCAATCAAATACATATGTAAATACGTCAACAAAGGTAGTGACATGGCAGTTTTTGGCTTGCAGCCCGAAATCAAAGATTTCGACGAAATCGTACAATATCAGGCTGGAAGATACATAAGCAGTAATGAAGCTGTTTGGCGAATTCTTTCATTTCCGATACATGAACGTAGTCCAGCTGTTGTTCACTTAGCGGTACATTTACAGAATGGTCAACGTGTTTATTTCACGGAAACCAACGTGCAACAAAGAGCCCTGAATCCACCGGATACAACATTAACAGCTTTTTTTTCGCTTTGCAAAAATGATTCTTTTGCAAAAAAACTGCTGTATACTGAAGTGCCTTCGTATTACACGTGGAATACTAAAAATAAAGTATTTGAACGTCGAAAACAGGGTAAGTCAGTCGACGGCCAACCTACCATCTTCAAAGATAGATGGTATCGTCATATGATATGACTTTTAAGATATGACATCGTCAGATATGACTTTTGATTTTACATCAGAAATTTATAACTACACTTTAATTATTACAGAAGATTTGTGCGTACGTATGGCAAACAAACCTCTTCAGGATTTGGGAATGCCTTCACCTAACCGTATCGCTGCTGTTTCGACATGTGTAGAATTGGATCGTGAACAAAGTTACAGTACGAGTGATCTATTGTCGTATGTACAAAATAACATTTCCAAGTTAACGTCGGAACAAAAAGACATTTATGATACGATAATGCATTGTGTCGATAACAACGTTGGAGAAATTTTCTTTTTGGATGCGCCAGGAGGTACTGGTAAAACGTTTGTGATAAAACTGATTCTGGCATCAATTCGATCAAAAAATGATATAGCGTTGGCAATTGCGTCGTCCGGAATAGCCGCAACATTGCTGCCTGGTGGAAGAACTGCTCATTCCGCTTTGAAATTGCCTCTGAATTTGCATTCTATAGAAACTCCCACGTGCAATATTTGCAAATCATCTGGGATGGGTAAAGTATTGCAGCAATGCAAACTTATTATTTGGGATGAGTGCACAATGGCACACAAAAAATCACTCGAGGCTCTGGATCAATGCTTGAAAGATTTGAGAGGCAAGTCGAAACCCTTTGGCAGCACATTAATATTGCTTGCGGGAGATTTCAGGCAAACATTACCTATAATACCTAGATCAACTCCTGCAGACGAAATGAATGCTTGCCTGAAAAATTCTAATTTATGGGCACACGTAAAAATATTAAAATTAACTACAAATATGCATGTCCGATAGCAAAACGATGACTCTGGTCAAACATTTTCCGATCAATTGCTGGCAATTGGAAACGGAAAGCTCACAGTAGACTCAATTTCAGGACGTATACAACTACCTGCTGATTTCTGTAATTTAGTGACGTCCAAAAATGAATTGATTGAAAAAGTATTTCCGAATATTCTAAAAAATTATAAAAATAATAAATGGCTAAGTGAAAGAGCGATTCTCGAACCCAAAAATATAGACGTCCACGAAATCAACAATATTATTTTGACCAAGATTCGAGACCAGGCAGTCCTTTACAAGTCAGTCGACACAGTTTTGGAACCAAATGAAGCGGTTAATTATCCATCTGAATTTTTAAATTCCATAGATCTTTCAGGGTTTCCACCACACGTGCTACAACTAAAAATAGGCGTACCAATAATACTTTTAAGAAATATCAACCCACCAAAGCTTTGCAATGGCACGCGACTTGCCATAAAAAAAAACAATGGAAAACCTAATAGAGGCCACAATCTTGACAGGGCCTTTTGAGGGTGAGGCTGTTCTTATTCCTCGCATTCCCATGATTCCAACGGATCTGCCTTTTCAATTTAAAAGATTGCAATTCCCAATTCGATTAGCATTTGCAATCACCATTAACAAAGCTCAAGGTCAATCATTAGAAAAATGTGGTATAGATCTTAATACTGATTGTTTTTCCCATGGACAATTGTACGTTGCATATTCGAGGGTCGGTAAACCTGACAATCTATTTATATGTAGTGACAATTTGACAGCGAAGAATGTTGTATATTCGCAAATTTTACGCAGTTAATTTATATTGTATCTATCTATCTATCTATCTATATAAAAACGAGTTGTGTGTATGCATGTTTGTTTGTTTGTAAAAAGAGCGTTTGCATATGACGTCATTATTAGTACTTTGGAAAGCCAAGAATGTTGTATATTCGCAAGTTTTACGTAGTTTGAAACACATATATAAATCTATCTATATTCACAGGTGGGACACAGGGACACAACTACAGTGGCACGTAACTAATAATGCGCGTAACGACTTACGCGCGCGGGGGGGCTTGGGGGGGGGGGGGGCGCGAAGCGCCCCACCAACTAGGTGTTGGCGCGCCACCCCAACAGCTAGTTTTATATAAAAATCAATCGGCTCAGCAAAACTTCTGGTTTCAGTAATAAATTTATTTAACAGCAAAACAAAATGACATTCAAGCCTTCTGGAAGGTTCAGGAGGTCACAAATCATGTTATAGAGTTTTACCATGACTTCCTCTACCCTAGAGATTTTTTTTTTCAATGGGACTATGCAATGGATTTTTTTTTTCGGGGAATGTTGACTGCTATGGAAGGGAATAGGGGAATTGCTTCCCTCAGCTTCAAACTGGGGACCCCTCATCCATCCTGTCTTTGGAAAATTTGGCAACACAGGAATTTAACCGTAAATAAAATGATAACTCAAATATTTGGGAATAGAAAAGTATTTTTAAAATAAATTGTTAGACCTGAAACACATGCAGGAATTTAGTTGAAGGCTAAGGGAGGTTTCAAAATTCGAAAAAAAATATTTCAGCATATGACATCAATCTAGTCCATCGATATGTGCATTGGGTGCCAAATTTCACAATATGTTGCTCAAACATCATTCCAGAAAAAATAACCAACAGAATACCAACAGAAAACCAACAACAGAGACAGAATTAGATTCCTGGACAAATTTGATCCTAATACTCAGCACTCATCCGATTTGAAAATGAAGTCAATTGTAGCATTTAAATCAAAAACGAAATATGAGAGAGGCTGTCACCCTCATGGGAAATACCCTCTCTTTAAGCCAAAGTTCACCTCTGTGTGACAACACTTCAAATGCATAAAATAAACTTTTCGATTAAGAATTACCATTTCTATGAAAAGAGGGGAGCTTTCATATCCCCCAGGACCCATGTTGCACGCTTAGAATAGATATACATTCACCTTAAGGCAGGACACGGATTATATCCCCCCTTATGGAGCCTGTCTGAAGCAACTATTATGGAGCGTTTGAATGGGCCTAAAAATGCAGCCTTGAGGTATTAGGTACTCTCCCTTCCCTAACAACAAAGAAAATTCAGCAACATATCCCCCAATGACCTTCGTATAGCTATGAATACTACATAACTATTTGTATTACTGGCTAAGCGGTGCAAACGGTTATTCTTTTGCCCAGACTGAGTATATGCTCGGGGACAGACACAGCATGGCCCAGCACTTAAAAGGGTACTGGCATGCATGTTTAGACACTCTTCCAGTTTTCTTTGACCATAGATTTGAAAGAAACTGGCTGTCATTATCTTCATTTTTCTCTTCTTTATGGTTTCTTCGTTTTGTCAAGAAATTCTCCTGAAGGCAACAATACAACAACAACAATAATAATAAAAAAATAAGAAAAACATCCACAACCATCCTTTCAAGGGAAATAAAATACTGGGATACATAAGGAGGAAGAAGGGAAACCGCCAGGCAGACTTTTTCTTATTCAAAATAACGGTCAACGGTAGTATTTTTAACAGAGCAAAGCAACTGTTTTGACAGACTAAGAATTAAAAGGCATATAAAGATACCATAAGTGTTTATTTCCACTTAAACCTTGTTTATAACGTTTATGACTGTATTTCTTGTTGTTTAAATACATCTTATGTCTTGCTAGCAGCGGGTCCAGTCAGACAGCAGTCTTAGCAAAAACATACACAAATAAACAAAGAAAAATAAAAAATTCGCCCCTTTCCTCCAACACAAGTTTCGAAGCCCGTTTCTAAAACCATTTTTAATGTTTAAATTCAATTCCACAGCCGTGAGACAAAACAAAGGCTTACTAAAACTAAGTATAAATGTCGTGTCCATTTTATTTAAACCTACTTACTGCATAAATAATAAGAGAAGCTTGCTTGGTATTAGGTACTAGAGCTGATAATTTGTGATTGGCTTAAGCTTATGGACACCCACCAATAGCATATTGTAAATTTTTTGGCAATTTTCTTAAATATCCTAGTCAGACCTGAAGAAAAATTATTTTAAAATACCATATTGATTAGAACTGAAGGAACAATCATTGAGTTCTTCAGTTCATTTTTATTTCTTCATTTTTCCAATGTTAATTCAATCTACGTTGTTTATAGTTGGGTGTATCGTATCCAGCTATTTGTTGAGGACATTCATGCAGAAAGCAATTACTGACAGTTATCGAGGGCCACTCTTTAACTGCTTTCCTCTTTCCTTGTATTTTTCATGATATGTTCACAATGCGATACTTGGAACTATTCCAGTCAGTCGTAAATTGATTTATTTTCCTGGACAGTGCCTGAATAGAATAATTTTTCAAGAAAAAAGGAGAAGAGAGGAAACACAAAACTTTGATACATATTAAATTCTAGGAAAAGATTCTAAGGCTTCAAGCCTCAGAACAATTTTTGTCTTTATGAAACAGCTTAAGTTAGGCCCTATCATGTGAAATCACACAAATCCTGAAATTTTTGAGGGAGTTTAATATGTAGGGATATAGATTTTCGTGCACATTTTGGAAGGAGAGAGGGAGTGAAAGTTTGGAGTAAGAGCAATTCATTGCTCTCCAAAGTTCCAGGGGGAACTTTCAAGTTATTTATTCGAACTTAGTTTAAACTTGCTTTCCAATTTTTTCATCTCAGGAGTGATTTTTCTTGGGGCATTGCATTCCCTTAATGTATGTAATGTATAAAGGTCTGGCATTGTTCTTGCAAAGTTTTGAGAAATTTATTTTTCTGAGTATGGGAAAAACTAAATTAAACTGAAAATCGAAGTTCAAAATAAAATACATCTTCTTTGTCCTTTATCCAATTCTTTTGCTGCCCCCTCTCTCTCTCTCATACCAATTCCAATTATCTATTTCGACTAATAAACAAAATTCACGAAGATTGATTGTTTTTTCTTAACCCAAAAATAAGAGCTAATTTCCAGGCTGGCAATCAGTCTGAAAGAAGTTAATAACAGGGAAGGTATTTCCTCAGTAAATCTTAGGCTGGATTCATTGTAATATTGGAAATTGAGAAGTTGGAGTGTAGTCTTTATTGAATAACCGGATAAAAACGAGCTTTTTCACATAAAAGTATAAATCGATATTCAAAATTAAAACGAACAGAAACGTATATTAGATGGGCTGAATCATGAGACCCCCCTATTCTTCAGTTTTCTGGATTATGAGCAGGCATCTGAGTCAGCCGACAGAAGAGCTTTAGTGAAGGTCCTATCATTGCATGGTATACGATGTAAGTATATTAAGATGATTACTACTATGTACAAGAACGATATTGCTGCGGTTAAGGTAGGAAGTGAGATTGGTAGCTAGGTTAGGGTGATTCAGGATTTAAGCAGGGTTGTATCCTATCCCGGTTCACATGGATTATTTGACTGACTTTGTTCCGAGGAATATGGTAAAGGCTATGGGAGAACATATAGATAAATTGAAGGTAAAAACCTATTAAGATAAAAAAATTTGAGAGTTCAGTGTGCAAGAATAGGTTTTGATATTTCAAGATGCAAAAATGGGTTTAAAGTTTAATGTCAAGAAGACTAAGTCGTTGGAACTAGGAATAAATAAAAGTGAAGAGGCGATGCTGGGTAAGGAGCAGATTGATCACGAAAATATCTTCAATGTATAAAAATAGAACAGCCAAGGCCCAGGATGTTTCTTCATAGTTGAAAATAGTCCAAAAGAATAGACAGATAAGCCTTTAAACAAAGACTAGAATATTTGAAGCTACGGTACTGACGGTAGTCAAGTATAGTTCCGATCCCTCTCCACTTCGGAAGGCAGAGGAAGATTTGTTAAATGTTTTCGAGAGGCATTTTCTACGAATGGTTGTACATATGTCAAGCAACAAGGCACCCGAAAAATGTGGTTCTGTGTCACTTTCTAGGGCTATGATGGAAGAAAAGTTGATATGGTTAGGACACATTTTACGGACGAAGGATTATAGATTGCCAAAGATTTTTCTTTTTGATCATCCATCTAAGGCCAAAAGATAAACAGGAAGTTCTGCAATAAGGTAAAGTGGTCATTAAGAAGAATTTGCAGGAAATCGAAATTTTTTGGAAGGGAGCCTTGAGTAAAGATGAAAGCCTTGAAGTAAAGATGAAAGCCTTGAACAGATTGAGATGGAGAAGAAGCGTCTGTAACTGGGTTGGCGTCAAGCGGTTTGGTGATGCAGTGAATTTGTAATAATAGTAATATATATGACCCCCTTGTGACTGGGATACAAATACTTTCACAATGATGGACATCTGTCCAGTTAATGCATTATTCAGCCTGGCAGACTATACCTTACATATGCACAATTAAATTTGCTTGAGCACATACATGGGGGATACCTCAGTCTTCAGTATTAGATATAGAGTCTTATTCAGATTAAAACATATTTCTTAAAAATAGATATAATTAGGATTTGTCTCATTTTGTTTGAATGCGAAATCAGCTCAAAGAAAATCATAATCCTGCAAATGAATGAATTTCAAGAATAGCAGCAATGAGTTACGTGAGAACTCAAACCACACGGGGGCTTTTGCTCATGTAGATGCAAAAATTTAATTTTTTGGTTTTTCTTTCCCCAAAACATATAAAAAATCACATTTGAATCTTTGCAAATAGATTGAAGCTGACCGAAAACTTGAAACTAATTTTCAAAACGTTTGCAGAAACGTCTCTTTAGAACACCACTAGCTCTATAGCCTCCAAAAAGGTAAAAAAGGACATGTCAGATTGGTTTATGAAAATCTTACTTTGACTGTTAAACTAAAATTTGTGCTGACCTGCATTGTGGTAATTCTAAGTATCTGAAAAATATTATAGCTCTAATCAAGGAAATCCCAAGGATAATTTATCCCTACGTCGCTGTTACTTATTACGTCTTATTATTTAACTTCTATTTTATCAGCGGTTTTAGAGTGTGAGAAAGTAAAAGCGTATCAGTTCCTTCTGAGCTTTCTCAATAAGATTCCTAATGTGAATCCGGAAAATGTAAGGAGTGCAATCAATATGTTTTGGCAAAAACCCTAAAGGATGGTCGTTGCCAATACTAATCTTAATTGACATCAGCATGTAAGCCAACTCTGTAAATGTCAATCGCTCTTCTTACTCGTCATTATTGTTCTCCCCATTTTATATTCTTTAGTTTATTTTGTCTAAACGATGAGGCAATGTCTCCAGCTATCACAATTAATCGATCCTTGGCAAAGGCAACCATACTTTTCCTCGTCATTAAGGATGGACGGTTATTAAGACGATGAAGATAAGCACGGCTATCTATTGGGAAAATATCCCTTGATAGTAATTATTTATCGTGCTGCTGACAATAGACATGATTTCTTATAGACAATTAAATAAAATAACAAGTTTTTCCACTGAAAGTAGGCAGTAAGGTTATTACTTAAAACGAACAGAAATTATTCCATTAATG
Organism: Artemia franciscana; assembly: GCF_032884065.1. Lineage (NCBI taxonomy): Eukaryota > Metazoa > Arthropoda > Branchiopoda > Anostraca > Artemiidae > Artemia > Artemia franciscana. Next base: position 15,858,970 of record NC_088874.1, read on the forward strand.
AAGTTCACTGCCCCATCCTCTATCCCTTGCTCATTCTACAAAAGAAGCAAGTAATTTAAAAAAGCTTCTTATTCCGATTAAATGATCGTTCCCCCCCCTCATATTTCGATATAATTTCTGTTTGTTTAGGTTTTAAGCTTGCTCCTTACTTTCTGGCGAACAAGTAATTTTTTTAATATTTAATTTCTGGTTGTTTTTCAGCTAATGGAAGTACCCCCCGCTATAGGAGACCCCCTAAAAAGTATCCTCCAGCAAGAGATTTCTCCCTTGATATCTCCTCATGTAATATTTAGTCGCCAAAAAGAAAGTAAGACAAATATTTAGCAAATTCACCCCATACATAAAATTCCCTTGGAAATTTCACCCCAGGAAATTCTCCACTTGGAAACCTCTCCTCCAACGGCAGAACCCCTCCCCCTCCGCAAAATATATGTATATTTCAATATAACACATACTATATGTAGACAATGGGCAAATATCATGACTAATTGCCTTTTTCCCATGAGCCCTGGACGGTCATGTCATCCCCAGAGGCATAGTTATTGGACTTTTTAACTATGCTGAACAAATGGGAATCTCAAAACTTTGATGAGATATCTTTGGAGAAACGGCAATAGAATTTTTAATTGCTTTTTGAATGAGCCATCTCCTTATCTACTGGGATCATTGATTCGATTAAATAAAAAAAAAAAAAAGAATCCGTGATCTTTCTTTTGGCAAAAAATACAAATTTCCTCATTTTTGCAGATAGGAGCTTGAAACCTCTAAATGGTGCATTGAATCTCGGGGTGTGATTTTCATTTAGATCTAATCTTTTTTTGGGGTGTCTCCCGCTTTTCAAAAATCAGGCAAATTTTTCTCAGACTTGTACTTTTCTTGGATAAAATTAAACTTGATGAATTTTAAATATTTTAAAACAGCAGAAAAGGCCATTTCTTTTGAATTATTAATTGTTGTCAAAATTACCTTTTTTAGTGTTTCAGTTACTATTGGACCAAGCCGTTCCTTACTTACAGTTACGACAAACTGTTTGAAAAGTCTTCTATCTTTTATTCAAGGTTGCCAAGAGCCTTGCTCATGACAGCAAAATGACACATTGACAGCAAAATGCTTTCGTTCACAGCCTGATTTACAAAAAGGTATTTTTGGTTTAAAATCATTTTTTTTGCGTCGCGTTACGTACTAAATAGTTATGTTAAAAGTGCAAATTTTGTCCTGTTTTGGGCTTGTCAATCAAGATCTCTGCACTGGCTGTAAACAACTGAGCCATGATAATAATAAAAAAAAATTATAACGATCGCCAGAAAAAGTATCTATGTAAGAAATTTGTTGACATTAACCAAAATTCTCCTGCCCGCCTTATATGGTGCTAGTTATGTAGGTAAATGCCTTGTTAATCACTTTGAGTACTTTATAAGTGATTATTAAGGTGTCTTTACACTGGTTTAAAAAATCTTTTTAAATACATATCATTTCTTTTCCTTCGCATATGCTCTTAAAAAGTTAGTGTAGATTAAGTGTACTTAAACAACAGAAGGAAAAAAGGAATGTCACCAAATTGTCGAATGACTTTACAGACTGCAAAACTTTGGCCCAGTAACTGAGCTCCCGCTTTTGCAAGAATACTTACGCCATTCAAGTTGAAACAATTAGGTATGACAGATTCAGTAGGTCATCCTTGTGAAAAAGAAAAGAAAAATATCGTTCAAAAACAGCCTAATATGAACCGAAAAAGAAAACGACATTTAGGCGTAAAAACACTAACCTGTAGGGAATTTAACTTTAAAGTCAGGAAGTCTCGCTGATGGATAATACTGGTGTCAGTAGCGTCCATTCACAAAAACGTAGGGGGAAGGAGAATTTTTTATTGCTATTAAGGAAGACAAAAATGAATGTTTTTCGAAATCCAGGGAGGGTAATTGCCTTTCCCCTACCCAGTAAGAGATGATCACGACCAATATTATAAAATACTGAAGCCTATAACTCCTAAAAATAGTGTCAGATCAAAACAAAAAATACACTATTACAACTATCATGTCTTAGTAAAGAACAAACTCTAGCCGTAGTAACTGAAATATTAATGCAATTATATTTGTAGAGTTTTATAATGTTAACATCATCATGGTTGCAGCTCTAGGTGAAACCTACTAAAAGGCAAACCGCAGCCCATAGTAACCAGAAGTTAAAAAATACATTTTGAAAAAAGCTGCATAATGAGAAAAATTACCATCTGAAAGTGGTTCAGAAATGGTAACTATTTTTCCGTTCACCTTAAAAATAAAAATTTACAATAGCCCAAAAGTTCCTAAGAGCAGTGTCAGATGTAAACGAAAGCGCAGCCGTCACATGCAGCCTAGTAAAAGACGAACATGGCCAATTTTTGCTTTCAATTATTATCCTAAGCAACAGTCGCCAAAAGAAGAAACAGCCAAGACAGAACTTGCCCACTTCTTCTGTACTATAGCTAATCAATGATAAACGGGCAAACTGAATAATTTACAGCTATTATCCCTAGATCTGCGTCGGTTATGCCATTTTTGGAGGCATATTTATTTGATTTTCTAAGTAAAAAGCTATCCCCAAATTTCCACCCGATATTATAAAGGGTTACATGGATATAAAAGTCCAAATCAAAGCACTATATGGGGACATTGTGAGAGCTTTGGAGAGCTGAATTTTATTCAGCTCTCAAAAAGACACTACATTTTCAATTCGTAATCAAATGCACAACCAGGCGTTTTGTAGAACCATTCCCTTTCATGCGAAGCGACTAGGACAAAAAATGATGAGAGACTTTTCACTTTCTACTAAATCACCGTAATTGACATAGCTCCGATTCTAAGTACATAAACTTATCTATCTAAATTTGGACATCAAAATTCATTATCATAGAGAAATATGTGTTATATTAAAAAATGATTAAAATAATCCTAAAAACAGAAATAAGTATGATACTGATAAAAATTACACCATCACATTAAACATGTTTAAGAAACCTAATGTTGTTCTTTCGAAAGTCAAACAATCAATATACGAAATTTAGCCTTTTCGAAAAAGATAGTTTTGTTGTGGCTGTTTTTTTGTTTTTTTTTTTTTTTTAATAAATGATCACGTTGAACAATAAATTCCATTTGGACCAAAAATGAAATTTCAGCAGTACCTTTATTAATCAAAAGAGGATATTGTGCTACACAACGGACCAATTCACGCAATTTCGCACAAATAAACAACAATTTTAGCCCAAACAGTGTCAAAATGCTACCGAACAAAAATTACGAGGTTGCCAACCACTCTAGACAGGTCAAAAAGCTAACTATCGAGTCTCCCAGATTCAAAGATCAGCCGAGACGTCGTGGTGTATTTGTACCTAAGAAGAAACAAGATTGGGTAGAATTCTGATGCCTTATGGGAGTTATCCCCTTGCTTTTAAGAGATTGAAAATAATATAAGTAAAACTGCGTTGAATGAAACCTGCACCCACTCCTAAATTACTTTGTTGTCTCCCTGAGTTAGCCACCGTCTCTGTGAGAGGAGGAACTATAGGATTCTCTTCCAGAAATCTAAATTTTTAACTGAATTCACTAGGTTTATATTTTCTGGGAATCCCCACCTCCCTGTAGAGCAAATTTATGATTCGGTGCCTTCTTACTGTAAATAAACCTCACATTTATTGTCACTTTCGACAATCAATAAGGTCCACCTAAGTAAATTATTATTTGTATTGGAGGAGCTCAGGGAGTTTACATGTCTCCACTCTCCGCATATACAATATTATGAGTTGTTTGATAGGACAAAGAGAACTTTTGATTTTCTCTTTCCTTGATTAGACAAAACATGAGAACTTCGCTGCTCCAAGAATTTTGAACTATGCCGTCTTTAATTGTTTTAATTTTGTAGAGATGGGGCACACACATTGAATATGTGAGACTCAAATATATTGGATTTAGGAGAATGAGATTAAAAAAATAATATTGGATGAGATTACATACGGTTAATCCAGACTATACTATTTGTAACTCCGCAGAAAAAAGTAGGAGAAATGAATAAATTTGTATCTGAGAAATTAGGTAATAGAAATAGTATCAACTGAAATACCAAAATAAACTTATAAAATATTGTAAAAGCTTCAGAATAAAATAGAATGTGGATGAGGAACAGAACCTGACATTCATAAAAAAGTAGTGTCAGACTTCTGATAGAAGGTCCAGAGATGAAGAAGAGTCAGTGATTTATAATCTTAGCAATTTCTTTTATTTCCTCCCAATATCTCGAACTTGCACTGGTGGCTTACAAATATATCTCCATGGCGCGTTAGGCGCTGTTGGTGGGTCAGGTAAAAAGATTTGTCTGAAAGCTCTTGCTGAAAGCTTGTTGAAAAACAAAATATTAAGAGACGCCCCTCGACGAAGCAACCCAAAGGGAAGGGTAGGTAGTGTCACTCCCTTTTGGGAGACTAAAAATAGAAAACTGTTTTGCGCCAATCAAAGAACAATAAGACAGTTTTCTAAGATCTTGATCCGGTCAGATCCAACCCTCTCTGAAATTTTTTTACAGGCTTTAGCTTTTCTTTGGATTCACATTGAATCGCTCTCTGCTTGACAATGCAGGACCCGGGTTCGATACCGGGTCCCACAGGGCCAAAGCAAGCATATTTGTAGTCAAGAAGCGTCATTGATCCGTAGACTACATGATTTCAGGCTTACCCATTTACTAAAATGTTCATGGATGCACGTTTTCAAAGAACAACTTTACTTCAAGGGAAAGCAAAGAAAAACCTAAAGTGTCCTTGAAACAAACGGAAAGTATCCTGTATACATGAGGGCGACACCATCCTGCATCTACAAGCCATGAGTGACCAAAAGGTACCAACAAGCCATCGAGTGAAAATTATGAGATACCTAGTCGATTGTAGTCCATAAAAACAAATAATAAACAGATTAGTCTAATATAGACATTTTTTTATGGCTTTCATTCAACCTAACTCGATTAATTTCCAGCTTTTTAAATTATATCCAGTGTTGTATAGCTGCTCGTCAACCAGGATAGAGGAGGGCCGATGGGCCTTTGTGGTGGTGGGGGAGCGAGCTTGAAGCCTCAAAAATGAAATTTTAAGCCCAAATTTCTTAAATTCCTATGAATCTTCAGACAATTAAGACAGGATATTTTCTGGAGGAAAGGGAAGGGGTAGAGATCAATCTTTAATCCCCCTTGGCTCCTAGTGGGAATATTTTTGGACTACTTCTGTGATATGAGAGCTGCAACGTGATAGCATCCCTTTCAGTGTAGACAATTTTTTTCTGTTGACAAAAAAGATTACACTCACATTATTACTGGCAAGAAAAGCAGAGATGTGGAGGAGGAGCATCACGAATGCCACCAGAAAATTTCTGAGGGGGGTGGTCAAACTCTAGCAGGAGTTTTGTTTTCACCCAGACGTAAATGGGACAACTTTTCCCTTTCCTATTTATGTTCCTTGTTTTAATTCCTATTATTCCTACACCCTCCTGGCGTCCATGGGGAACATCCCTACAAAAAGATATGTTCAAAGAACTAGTCTCGAAAACCGTAGAAATGATGACTCGTTAGCTGTTTTATGATGTTTCAGACGCCTCGCCGAAAAATGAACATTTTCAGGAGGAAGACTATTATTCTCAAGCAATTGAACTCCACCCAACCACTTACTCTTTACGCCAAAGTTTGAATTTTGTCCTGGTTCTTTTAGGAGAACTACTCAAACACAAGAGCCTTGAGCTGAAACAAGAAGTATTTTCAAATCACCATAAAACTTTAGCATAAAGAGGGGGCTGAGGAGGTAACACCTACATATTAGGGATAATTGTTGTTCGTTTCGAGCTTTAATGTCACTCTACTTGCAAAAATGTGTTGCTTTTTATTTAATCGCTAACAGTGATGCATAATTTTCCTGCAAATTAGTACAAAATACTACCCGTATCCATGAATTGTAAAATCATCGAAAAATTTCTACGCAAAACTACCCTATCCATGGATTATAAACCATCCCGCTAATACGAGGGAAATAATAAAACGCTTTATTATGAAACTGAACAGAAGTAGTATACTATGTTTATCCAGTTCAACTATTTCTATCCTACTTCACGATCTCAGTTTCTTTGGACCTTCTCTTTCCACCTGTTTTAACTCACTTCTTCTTGCTAGAAACTCGAAATGCCAAATATGACTTAACCAAGTGCATATTAGCAACACTGGTGTCGTTTCTTACAAAAGAGAGAAAAAAAAGCACACAAGCTAGTTTAAATAACAGCACCCTGGTCAGGATCATCAAAAAATATTGTTCTAGAAACTTAACAGTATGTTATTATAAAAATGAATGTGTTTTCATCTTGTAACGATTCTTTCATTTTGCAGGTGGTCTTTATCACTATTCGATTTAAGAGACGGTCTCAAAGAATACAGAAGAGACAAATGATGTCACTTGGAACAAAAAGGTGAAAAAAAAAACAGATGATATTCTGGCAGACCCTTGTTGATGTTAAGAGTATGCTAACTAATAGTTGATCGCATCAGCGAAACAATAGCATTAGATGTCTAAGATGAATAAATGCAGTTTTTATATTTACCTTTATTATTCACAAAAGTATTCCCTAAGAGGGAAGATTAATACCAAAATTGTGACAAGAAACATTTTGGCTTGCGAATATTAGTACTTTTTGTTTTATGCTTAATTTGACCAAATTCATACCACAGTTTAACTAGATATACTTTTTTTTACCTGGAAAAAACCGGTCGAGAACGAAAATTTATAGACGTTTTCACCGCCGGAATATCGGTACATTAAAACCTAAATCGACAATAATGGTGATAATAAGATATTTGTTCTCTTAAATTTTCGTTATTTACTTCAGTTGGTCTCTGAAAGGCTCATTTAATTTGTTAATAAAATGATTCAATTAATTTGTCAATAAGTCAAATTAATTTTCTAATCTTTAATGCAGTATGATATTTTTTCATATTAGTAAAAACGTCTCTTTTTATGTCAGAATTATAAAGTGTAGTTTTAAGTTAAAGCACTAATAATACAGCAACAGCGGCACATATTGGTAAAATATTTGTGGTTACACAGGGTACAGTCCTTGTTCTGTTTGCTTACTGGAAGAATTGGTTGCATTTCAATTTAATTTCGGCATCAACCAGAGATCAATAGCTTATGTACTTTGGTTATCATTGAGTTTTGATTTACAGTTTTTTTGGTTTTATATATTGAATCTCACTGATATTATCGTTTCAAAAGGACTAAATTTAACACTAAAAAAGAAAACAAAAAAGTATATCAAATTCCAAAAGTGCTAATGCGGTAAGACCCATGATATAGTCTTTTAACAATTTGTTGTGAACTTCAGTACGAAAATTACCCAACAAGAGTAATATGTGTGTCAGAGTAATAGCTTAGTGGTTCCCATGGGGACTAGAGGGGGGGGACGTGGCCACCCTGGAAATTTGGGACTATACAGTAATTACAAGGAAACCAAACGGGAGAGAGCAGAAAAGGGAAAAACCATGGAAAGTGTTGGCTGCCTGCTAATAGATTTTGAAGGAAAATACAAGTTCTAATTTGTGTCTGAGTGACCCCTTTGTAGTTTTTTAGAAACATTTTTCCTATATGATTTGGTTGGAGCAATTAAAAAAAAAAAAAAAAAAAAAAAAAAAAAAAAAAAAAAAAAAAAAAAAAATTCTTCATAGTAATGGATGGTAGGTAAATAAAAATCCTTGCCATTAACGAAAGTGTAAGAGCCTAACTATGGATAATATTAAATAAAGAATCGAATTTTATGGTGCTGCTAAATATGTATTAGTTTGTTAGTAATTAGTGGAATTATTAGTACACAAGAAAGTTTGCAGAATTATACAAAACAATTTAATAAGGGGCAATTTGAGTAAAAATATGCCGTCAAATTTCACTTGCATTGCAAGAGTACCCATGAACTGATATTTAAAATCCACTATAAACAAAAATGTTTCCCCTAAACGGAATGCTGGGAATTTCTGTATTTTCCCCCCGAACAGATACGTTTTTCGTGTTTCATAATGATTTATTTTTTTTCCAGGAGTAATTGTATTTATCTATTTGTCACTTTGAAAAAGATTTAGTTTTTTACAATTATGAAGCATAAAGGTATAAAATATATTGGTTTTGGTATTCAAAACTAAATCAAAATATTGAAATAAAAATTTCTGTTTGATTTTTCCAATCTTGAATTTAATGTTTCATTTTGATCAAATTACTTTGATAATGCGTTACTTGTTATTAGCAATATTGAATGATTTAGCAATATTTTAGTAGCAATATTGAATCTAAAGGTTATAGATTCTAGCTTGATACAAATACTTAAAAAAAAACATTTTCATCTGATTTCAGCGGGCTTTGCAAATCCACAGGGATTTATGCCACCCATACCAGTCATAAATATCAAACAGTTGATATTCGTGGTAACGAACTGTAGTAAGGAGCGACCCGGTTCAATAGTAACCGAAACTCCAAAAAATGGAATTTTGATACCAATAGTTACATAAAAAAATCGCATTTTAATGCTGATTTTAAATATATACCTTTCATCAAGATTAGTCTTACCTATCAAAAGTTAATAGCCTGAGAAAATTTGCCTCATTTTAGAAAATAGGGGAAAAGACCCGCAAAAATTCATGCAATATTAACGAAAATAACACAATCAGATTCAGCGTATCAAAGAACCTGACTGTAGAAGTTTCAAGCTCCTATCTACAAAAATGTGGAATTTCGCATTTTTTGCCAGAAGACAAATCACGGATACGTGTTTATTTGTTTGTATTTTTGTTTGTTTGTTTTCCCCAAGGGTAATCGTATCGACCCAGTGGTCCTAGAATGTCGTGAGAGGGCTCATTCTAACGAAAGTTAAAAGTTCTAGTGCCCTTTTAAGTGACCAAAAAATTGGAGGGCACCTAGGCTCCCTCCTACGCTCATTTTTCCCCAAAGTCACCAGATCAAAATTCTGAGATAGCCATTTTATTCACCATAGTCAAAAACCTAATAACTATGTCTTTGGGGATGACTTACTCCCCCGCAGTCCCCGTGGGAGGGGTTGCAAGTTACAAACTTTGACCTGTGTTTACATATAGTAATGGGTACTGGGAAGTGTATGGATGTTTTCAGGGGTATTTTTTTGGTTTGGGAGGGAGAGTTGAGGGGGAGGGGGGTTACGTGAGAAGATCTTTCCATGGAAAAACTTCTCAGTTGCGAAGAGACTGTCAATGAAGGGGGCGCAGGATTTTTTAGCATTATTTAAAAAAATGAAACATAAATATGAAAAGTTTTGTTCTACTGAAAGTGAGGAGCAGCATTAAAACTTAAAACAAGCATAAATTATTACGCATATGAGGGGTTTACCTCCTCGTAATACCTCGCTCTTTACGCTAAAGTATTTTTAGTAATTTCAAATATTTATTCTACGGCCTTTGTGATTCAAGGGTCATTCTTAAGGAACTGGGACATAATTTAAGCTTTAGTGTAAAGAGCGAGGTATCGACGAGGGGTGAACCCCCTCATATTCGCAATAAAAACATACGAATATAGAAGTTCGTTATGAAAATGTTCGTAAAAAATTGAAAGTTCTAGTTGCCTTTTGAAGTAATCAAAAAATTGGAGGGCAACTAGGCTTCCTCCCTCGCTCCTTTTTTCTCAAAATCTTCTGATTAAAACTATGAGAAAGCCATTTAGCCAAAATAAAAATTAATATTCAAATTTCGTCTTAATTATTTATGTGCGGAGAGCCAAGCTCAAAACATGCATTAATTGAAAAACGTCCAGAAATTAAATAAAAAAAACAAGTTTTTTTAAATGAAAGTAAGGAGCGACAAAAAAACTTAAAACGAACAGTAATTACTCCGTACATAAAAGGGGCTTTTCCTCCTCAACGCCCCGCTCTTTACGCTAAAGTTTTATACTGTTTTAAGAAGTAGAGTTAAGAGGAAGAGTAAAACTTTAGCGTAAAAAGCGAGGCGTTGAGGAGGAAAAGCCCTTTTTTTCACTCCTTATTTTCATTTAAAAAAACTTGTTTTATTTATTTATTGCTTAATAAGGCAAAAACTGATAATATCTCGATTGTTGTATCAAACAATTCGTAGTAACGAACTTCGTAGTAACGATGGTAAGCGAAACTCTAAAAAACGGAATTTTGATACTAATAGATACATCAAAAGAATCATGTTTTATGATGATTTTAAACATATAAGTTTAGTCAAATTTAGTTTTACCCATCAAAAGCAACGAGCCTGAGAAAATTTGCCTTATTTTGGAAAATAGGGGGGAAACATCCCCTAAAAGTTATAGAATCTTAAGAAAAATCATACCATCGCATTCAGCGTATCAGAGAACTCTGCTGTAGAAGTTTCAGGCTCCTATCTACAAAAATGTGGAATTTTGTTGTTTTTTTTTGCCAGAAGACCGACCACGGGTGCGTGTTTATTTGTTGTTTTTTTGTTGTTGTTTTTTTCCAGGGGTCATCGTATCGACCCAGTGGTGCTAAAATGTCGCGAGTGGGCTTATTCTAACGGACATCAAAGGTTCTAGTGCCCTTTTTAAGTGACCAAAAAATTGGAGGGCACCTATGCCCCCTACCACGCTCATTTTTTCCCAAAGTCAACGGATGAATGTTTTGAGATAGCCATTTTGTTCAGCATAGTCAAAAAACATAATAACAATGTCTTTGGGGACGACTTACTCCCTCATTGTCCAAGGGGGAGGGGCTGCAAATTACAAAATTTGACCTGTGTTTAGGTATAGTAATGGTTATTGGGAAGTGTACAGACGTTTTCAGGGAGATTTTTTTGGTTGGGAGACGGGGGGAGTTGAGGGGAGGAGGTTACGTGGGAGGATATTTTCATGGAGGAATTTTTCATGGGTGAAGATAATTTCTATGAAGGGAGCGTCGGATATCCCAGCACTATTTAAAACAAAACAATTTTAGCCCAAACAGAGTCAAACTCGAACAAAAATTACGAGGTTGCCAATCACTTTAGACAGGTCAAAAAGCTAACTATAGACTCTCCCAGATTCAGATATCAGCCGAGACATCATGGTGTATTTGTACCTAAGAAGAAACAAGACTGGGTAGAATTCTGATGCCTTATGGGAGTTATCCCCTTGCTTTTGAGAGATTGAAAATAAATATAAGTAAAACTGCCTTGAATGAAACTGCACCAAATCCTAAATTACTTGGCTGTTCCTCTGAGTTAGCCACCGTCTCTATGGGAGAAGAGCAGAGCAGAAAAGGGAAAAACCATGGAAAGTGTTGGCTGCCTGCTAATAGATTTTGAAGGAAAATACAAGTTCTAATTTGTGTCTGAGTGACCCCTTTGTAGTTTTTCACAAACATTTTTTATATGATTTGGTTGGAGCAATTTAAAAAAAAAACTATCAAAAAATAAATATCGAAAAGTTTTTTCAACTGAAAGTAAGGAGCAGCATTAAAACTTAAAACGAACAGAAATTACGACGCATATGTGGGATTCATCTCCTCCTAAATACCTCTCTCTTTACGCTAAAGTATTTTTAGTAATTTCAATTATTTATTCTACGGCCTTTGTGATTCAGGGGTCATACTTAAAGAATTGGGTAAAATTTAAGCTTTAGTGTAAAGAGCGAGGTATTAACAAGGGGACGAACCCCCTCAAATACGTAATAAAAAGATACAAATATAGAACTTCGTTACGTATTTTAATTCGTAAGTTACGTATATTTTCTACGAATAAAACCGTTGGCATAAAATTAACAGTTCTAGTTGCCTTTTTAAGTAACCAAAAGATTGGAGGGCAGCTAGGCCTCCTCCCCACCTCTTTTTTCTCAAAATCTTCCGATCAAAACTAAGAGAAAGCCATTTAGCGAAAAAAATAATAATACAAAATTTCTTTTAATTATTCATGTGCGGACAGCCAAAATAAAAAAATATATTAATTCAAAGACGTTCGGAAATTAAATGAAAAAAAAACTTTTTAACTGAAATTAAGGAGTGACATTAAAACTCAAAACGAACAGAAATTACTCCGTATATTAAAGGGGCTTTTCCCTCTTCAACGCCCCCCTCTTTATGCTAAAGTTTTTTACTGTTTTAAAAAGTAAAGTTGAGAGAAAGAGTCAAATTTTAGCTTAAAGAGGGGGGCGCTGAGGAGGAAAGAGCCCCTTTAATATACGGAGTAATTTCTGTGCGTTTTTAGTTTCAATATTGCTCCTTACTTTCAGTTCAAAAACTTCTTTGTTTAAATTCGTTTAAGATCTGCGCATATAGGGTTGGAACAACCCCTTTTATGAACTATATTATTTTCTTCTCAAAATAAAGTATAATAAAAAAAAAACAATTCAAGAACTGCATCAAAAAGGGAACACAATGTGCGTTTTAAACTTATTATGGATTGAAAAAAATCGATGAAGATTAAAAAAAATTTCTGATCCCGAAAGAACCAATCTTTTCTACTGAAAAGCAAACAAAGCAGGCTATGAACATATTCAATTTTGAGTTGTTTTTTTTTTCTTGTAAAAGATTTTGTACTTTAACTATTTAATTGAAAATCATCTTAAAAAGAGAAAGAAAAATACTCACAAAAGATCAGCATCACCAATTGACAAATCTGAATTAGTTTGGTCCTTTAACTTCGAGCTTAAATGCTCATGAGATTTTGATGTTAGGCTAAAGGATATAAAATCGAATTAGTTTGTGTCAACAGAACAAATTGAATAACACAGGTGTATTTAAGACGATAATAGATGTCGTTCTATGATAGTATCAACAACTTTTTTTTTATTCAAGTATAATTAAAACAAATAAGCACTTTTTGACTTACGTAGTGGCGATTAGATTACGATATCAAAAATCAGACAGTAGAATTTCTAATTCTACCTTCAGTGACAGTCTACTGGATATCTGATATTGTTTGAAAACCCTATAAGATACCTACACAGAATTTTTTACTTCTTAACAAAACTATCAAATGGGAGTGCTAAAGTGCAACTAAAATGAAAATTTTACTGAAATGAAAAAAAAACCTAAGGTAACATGAACGAGAGAAAGAAAGGAAAAAGAAAAACTCAACGCAAAGACTTCAGAACACAGGCTGAAATTACTTGCATTTTCGGAAATATAGAAATGAGCTTTTGTGACATTCTAAATAAGAAACAAACTTATTATTTTTGCAAGAAATCCTTGATGTCTCATCTATAGTCTAGCTTGAAAGTTATTTACGTAAAAACTAAAGGTACGGTAACACCAACCGAATTTATATTTTGTATATAAAGCATTGGAAAAGTGGCAAATAATGGCATCTAAGTAAAATTAGACATGCCTTATTTAGACTAATAATTTGAAGCTAGAATTCATGGTTGTTTTTTTTTTTTTTTTTTTTTTTTTTTTTTTTTTTTTTTTTTTTTTTTTTTTTTTTTTTTTTTGTATCGCTAGCTGACAAATGACAAATTTATCGTTTACTGACAGACAAATTTGTCAAAGAAAAAGACCGTGAATGCAATTGGAAATTTTGTAAAAAAAAATTTGTGGAATTAAGATGAAATTTGAATTTGTTTCAAATCTAATGCGCTAAGAAAATTTTTGGTATTTCCGCTAGTATCAGTGAGACGTCGTTAGGCTATGAAAGAAATTAAACAAGACTGCTAAAGGTTTCTTCTGCCACTAAGCTCTTAAATCTTGCAGATCAAACAGTTCCTGGTGACAAACCGTAAGTAAGGAGTGATGCAGCTCAGTAGTAACCGAACTCTGAAAATCAGAGTTTAGGTAACAATGGATACATCAAAAGAATTGAATTTTAATGTTCATTCAAAGCATATGAAATAAATCAAGTTTAATGTTACCCTTCAAAAGTCACGAGCCAGAGAAAATTTGCCAAATTTTAGAAAAAAGGCAAAAACGCCCTAAGAACATTAAGTCATCCTAATGAAAATCACAACATCAGATTCAGCAAGTCGGAGAACCCAATGTAGAGGTTTCAAGCTCCTATATACAAAAATGTGGGATTTGTATTTTTGCCAGAAGCAAGATCACGAATACATGTTCATTTTTTTGTCCCCCCCCCCAGTGGTGAACATATCAAACCAGTTATCTTAAAAGGTCGGAAGAGGGCTTATTTGATCGAAAATCAGAAGTTCTAGTGACCTTTTTTAGTGATCAAAAATATTGAAGGGCAGCTAGCCCCCTCCCAACTCCCATTTTTTCCCAAAGTCTTCCGATCAAAATTTTGACATAGCCTTTAGTTCAACACAGTCGAAAACTATAATAACTATGTTTTTGAGGGTGAATGGACCCCCCCCCCCACAGCCTCCGGGGAAGGGGGAGAAGCTATTAACTTTGCCCACTGTTTACATATAATATTGGCTTTTGGGACGTATCAAGATGTTTTTTTTTGAAGGGGGAGGGGCAGTTGGATGGAGGGGAGTAGGAGGAACTTTTTACGGAGAATTTTTTGCGGGGGAAGGGATTTTTTATGGAGGGGTGCTGGAGTTCTCGGGATTATTTAAAACACAATCAAAACTTAAATAAAAGAAAAGTTTTTTCAACTGAAATTAATGAGCAACATTAAAACTGACAACGACCAGAAATTATTACGAATATGAAGGGGATTGTCCCCTCTTCAATACCTCACTCTTTGAGCTAAAGTTGTATTTAGAACTTTTAAAAAACCTTCTTATTCTGATTAAACGGCCCTTTTGTTTCATGAATCGTTCTTAAATTAACTGGAACAAAAACTCAAAAATCAGTGTAAATTGCAAGATATTGAGGAGGAGATAACTCCACTCATATTTCTAATACTTTCAATCCTTTTTATGTTTTAATATTGCTCCTTTCTCCCAGTTGAAAAACTTATGTTTTTATTTAATACATAAAGAAAAAGAAGACAGCTAAAGAAGTATAAATCATTTCTTCTATTTTGTTCACCATTTTTTCTCAACATTACATTTCATTCGTAAATCATTCTTTATTCAGAATAGATTCGATTGAAAAATAACGATGTGTTGACAAAGGACAAAAATTACATTTTTAGGCTAATATTTCTCCCCGGAATAAGGTCCTTCGGATCAATCTCAGGGGGAGGCGCAGTATTTAGGCAAGATTCCAACCATTGTATTGTATCGCTGGTAATGTAGATCAATACAACTGTATACAGGATGAGTTTGGCGTAAGGAGAGGTTTTTTCTGTCATGAGTTTTTCACACGATGGACTTTGCGTGAGTTATTCCAGAAGAATTAAAGTTGTGTAAAAGTACAGTTTGACAACTTGAGTAAATAATGTGGTTTGAGCATTACGGGAGATGAAGCTTAGCATTTGGAAGTTTCGTCATTGAATTTGATAGGGTTGAGTTTCGTGTGGTTTATGTTGTCTCATTAACTGATTGGTTCAGATAGCAAATATGAGGGTAGATCGTCAAGTTTCTGGCACAACGAGGAAGAAACAAAAACAAATCATGTTTTATATTTCAAAAGAGCCCTTAGCTCTGCTCTAGGATAGATGCATGATCGACTATCTATCAACGAGTAAAATTACATCATTATTATATAATTCTGAAAAAGGGTTATGCAAGCTTTGCCGCTTACTCAGACTATCTTTCTTGGCTTTTTCTCTAATTAGTCATGGCTCTCGACTTTTGTCATCACAGCTCACCAAGTTACTTTTAATTCAAATCAACTTTGCGGACTCTGATGAAAAACTATAGAGCCATTGAATATATAGGCTTATTGAAGAAGAAGCAAGACAGATAGTCTGAGAGAGAGGCACAGCTGGCCTCTTCCGATTCTACAGCACCCCAGTTCATTCTTTATAGAAACCTTTACCCAATTCTGAAAAATAGGTCGCTCTGCCGTTTTTGTTTGCTGTTTTTCGTCCTGTATGCATGATGGCAGATCCAGGACATTTCTTCCCACATCACACCAGTGCAAAAATGGAGCTGTGATGTATTTTTAAGAGTAGAACGCTGTACCGTTGATAGCACAAGTTGCTGTTTTTTTACACCAATAGTTTGCAAACGTGTTAGAAGCATTGCTGATAATTCTTCGTCATTTCGGTTTTCTAGAGTGCTTAACATCCTGAGTGCACATGCAATACCATTTACAGTTCAACAAGCATATTCTGGCAGCTATAGATGGATGAGCAAAATCCTATAGTGTTGCATCTAAATTTGACTACCAGCCACTACTGGCCATTACCCCCCTTTCCCAAAAAATCTGATAACAGAGGATAATCAACCTGTCACTGATTCTAAAAGAAGTATCATATACCTGTTGGAACGTTGCTCCGCTGGCGACAGGTGTTGTTACATAACCTTATATTGCACGTATAAATATGATTCTTTGACATACAAAAAGAAGTTCTTTACCATAATTTGTGCTTCAAAATTTTAATTAATGACTATATTTTAAAAATATTCTGTATACCATTAATTCAATAATATCCTAAAAATTATAACATCCAACACTATCCTTGATCCGTAGTTATACCAGGATAACGTTTCCCAGCCTTACGTAAAAAAGCATGATTGATTATTGGCGAAGAAATCCTTGGGCAATGACTGACAGAAATAACAAAATGCATTGGGCTTGTATAATTTCGGCTATATATTTGCCAATTAGGGGTTGGGGTCACGATAAGTTTGGGCGCTGTTTGAATACTTTACTCCAAACCCCTAATGTGTAAATATATAGCCTAATTTATATTATTATATAAACTAAAGGTTATATGAAGGTTATATCTAATTAGAATTAACCTAACTTCATTTTTTGGGTGTGTTTCGTTTATTTAACAAGTAGCGACTTTTTCTGAAAAGCTTATGCTACCATTATTATGTTCCATCCCCAAGTGCTATTTCTCAGTACTATCTTTTAGTAAAGAATTTTTTAAAATTCCTAATTTTTGCGCGTACACTTCATATATTCTTTTAATTAAGTAATATGTTTTAAGAAAGTAGAGGAATATTGAAGACCGATCATTCCCACAAATTAAGAACAGGGATGGCCCTAAAATTGAATTCTGTCCGCAAAAAAAAACCCGAAACAATTAAACTAATCTAATTAAATTTAAGACACATGTTGGCACAATACCTTCTAAAAATAACAGAACAATGTTAGCAATCTAAAAAAGCCCCATTTTAAAACATTTACGAATTATATACATAAAATACTCAGATGTAACAAGAAATATAGATGTAACCAGATTTAGACCAATACTGTAAGCACCCGCAGAACTACGACTAAAGTTACACATTATTTTCGCTACTTCGAAAACAGATGTTTTTCCTAAAAAATGGAACACTAGAGTAGCTTTGGAGAACAGTACTTTCCGTTTGTATACTTAAATACAAAATAGTATGAAGGAGAAAAGTGAGAGAAAAGTATGACAAAGAAATGCCATTAAAAACAAGGTCCACTCCATTATTAAATAAAAAAAACAAGTTTTTTCAACTGAAAGTAAGGAGCAAAATTAAAACTTAAAACGGACATAAATTAGTACGTATATGAGGGGGATTTCTTCTCCTCAACAAAATTCGCTCTTTGCACAAATTTTTTTAGAACTTAAAAAAAAGCCTTTTATTGTTCCTATTAAGCGAACCTTCTGTTTCAGGAGTCGTTCTTCAAGAATTTGGACAAAATTCAAACTTTAGCGTAAAGAACAGGGTGTTGAGGAGGAGCAACCCCCTCATATACGTAAAATTTTCTGTTTGTTTAAGTCTTAATTTTGCTCCTTACTTCCAGTTGAAAAAACTTGCTTTTTTTATTTATTTTTGATTGTTTTTCTACACAACGCCAGGAAATCTAGCCACACCTCTAGCCAGTCCATGGAAAAATCATTTCTCCCCACAGATATATTCTCTAAGCAATCCAATAGTGGTGAAAATTTAACCTGGACAATTGCCCTTAACATCTCCCCGCGTAAACTTGAGTCGGCAAAGATAAAGCAAGACATATAAAGAGTTTCGTTTAGGAATTCTGGCAAATTCCCCCAGTATAGAATTTGACCTGAAAAATTCACCCCCTGGTAACTACCATCCCCATGAAAATTCTCCCCGTGCAAAATACCCCAGCAGAAAATTTGTCCCTCCCCCGGAAAATGTTTACATACTTCCCAATAACAACTATTATACGTAAACAACGGGCAAATTTTATAACTCAAAGACCTTTATCTAGGGGCTTGGGGAGGGTATCATATCTCTAAAGGCATAGTAATTCGGCCTTTCAACTATACTGAACAAAATGACTGTCTTAAAATTTGGATCGGACGATTTTGAGAAAAAGAGGCGTGGAAGGGGGCCTAGTTGCCCTCTAATCGTTTTGGTCGCTCAAAAAGGGCACTAGGACTTTTAATTTCCGTTCGAATGAGCCCTCCTTCGATATTTTAGGACCACTAGATCGATAAGATTACCCCAAGGGGAAAAAACAAATAAAGACGTATCCGTGATTTTTCTCCTGGCAAAAAACAATCCTGTTTTTGCAGATAAGAGCTTGAAAAATCTAAGTTTTTCTGATACGGTGAAGCTGATGGAGTCAATTTGATTAAGATTCTCTGACTTTTTGGGGGTGTTTTCTCCTTCTTTCAAAAATCAGGCGAAATTTCTCAGTCTCGTAGTCTTTGATGGGTAAGACTAAACTTAGTGAAACCTATACATTTTCAACATAATTATCAACATAAGCCAGTTCCTTTGATATATCTGTTGGTATCAAAATTCCATTTTTTAGAGTTTCATCTACTGTTGAACTTGGTCGCTCTTTATTTAGAGTTCGTTACCATGAACTGTTTGATTATACCTTATTCACTCAGGTTCGTTCGATCGTGGCTAATGGATGACATTTTTAGTCGGATTTTCTAAGTTCTACTGGAAGAACCTTTCATTACGGTATCTCAAACTTAGCAAAAAAAGAATTTTTTTTGGAATCATTGCAATTTCTGTTTCCTTATACTGAAAGAATTTATTTATTCAGTCTACGGAAGTCTATGCTCTGTTATAGTTTAACTATTTGTATGAATTAATTTGTAATCGTGTTGCTCTAATAAAGCTCGTTTTTGTCGAAAATATTACATCTTTTTACTTAGTTATGATCTGTGGACAAAGCAAAACTCGTTTTTGGGGCTTAAACTAAATCTGAACATGAACATTTGCGTTGAAACTTGTCCTATTGAAAAAAGATTTCAAGCTGAAAGTAATTTTCAAAAGGAATTTATTATTTAAACAAAAGAAATATCAAAGTATTATTTCTTTATTTGGATTACTCCCAAATCATCATTTTGAAAAAGCCTAAAAAACAAGACAATTGTTCTTGAGGCGATAAGAATATTAATTCCTAATTTAGGTGGACTTTCTTATAAACAGTAAGTTCCGATAGGGTGCTTCGCCACTAAAATAAAAAAATCTATATAAGTAAAGTTAATTAACTAGCTTCTAGGTGGACCATACTTAGCTTGGCAGAGTTTTAAGAACAGGCAAGCTCTATTATTTTTACTTTGACAAGGAAATGTAAAGAAAACGAAAAGAGCTGAAACTAATTGAAGAATATCAAGTTCAACTACAATACTATGTTCACACCGTTCTTCTAGACTTGTTACTTCCCTAACAATAATTCCTGAAAACTAGAGTAAATACCAATGCCTTTTTTCCGTGTAGATTTGTTCTATTAAGTCAATGTCACCTCGAACTTATCTACAGGAGCTTAACCTGGAATCTTGTGGTATTCTGATTTACCGCATTATCTTGCTGAAAACTTGTGTACTCTTATTATTACTATTATTTACTATTATTATTACTTCTACTACTAACAACTCACTGTAGCACAAAGCTGCTTTAGGTTACTAAATCGGTGTACGCTCCTGCTCCGCCTCAATCTATTCTAGGTTTCACTCTTTTATTTTCTCTCCTGTAATTTTGATATCCTTTAAAATATTTCTTATGACTCCTTGCCACCCCATCTAGGAAAGACTGGCTTTTTGTTGTGCTACATTAGTTTACTATAATATAATTTTCTCGAGTGGTATCATACCCCATGGTCACCCTGCAGCGTTGTTTGCATATTTTTCATAAAATTTCATTTTTAACCCTTTGGCAAAAACCTACAGGGGAGTAATTAAACAAGGAAGAAACACTTCAAAAGAGGATAAAAACTAAATTAGACGATAAGAGCACGATAGGGGGACAGTTAACTATATATTTTATATATGTTGACACTTGTATGAATGTCCTACCATACCATAAAAGCAAGAATATGCTTGTGGGGCTGTTCGATACGCAAATCATAATCCTTTAAAAACTGCAGGTTTTTCTTTATATTTTTTAAGAACCGTTGTTCCCTTCTCTTCTTTTTAATACCTTTCTTGATTTTTCGTCTTAGTAGAAGTAATTTGTAATTTCTTGGGCAAGATTACATTTGACGTACCATAGCTCAATGAACATAGGCTAGGATTACTATGTATGTATTTATATACCTTAATGAATATAGCTTACCCTTATGGAAGATATCCTTACGTACGTATATATCTTATGTATCTACCCTTTTGTAAAACCAAAAATATAGAAACCAAAAAAGGGGTCTCCTTCCCTTAGAAAAATTTGGATAGGCCTGCCTTCGCATTGAAAAATTTCTTCGAATAATCAAACGTTACTTGTTTGTTGGACTATAAATCAAGAAAACATACAAAATTTATTAGCGTACCATGGCATATATGTGAAAACGAACTGGAAATTCCGAGCTTGAATGTAAAAAGTAGATAACAAAAGAGTCCATGGTCACCCTTAGATATTGACGGATCGGGTGATTGCCCCAGACCTCATGCTTTGGATGAACCGAAACTTCTAGTTTTTTTTTAGAATTCCATTAATACTGAATTGATCAGTACCATCATAATCATAAAAGGTCATTTAACCTGATATATGTCATTTTTTTATTTTTTTCCATATTTGAAAGTTGTATTTTTTTTTTAGAAATTGAGTAATTTTAGCAAATGAAACAGCTTTTAATTGTCAAATTAGTAATTTGAGTAACCATAAGGGGTACTCACTAAAGGAGTAATCGTAAAAACACATTTATGTGTATATTACCTGCAGAAGCTTGCAGATAAACGTCTGTCACGGGCCTCACTCTCAAATTCAACAAACTTCATTACTGCTTGATCTTCAAATCAATTTTCATGTCTTTTTAAAAATTTAATCTCTAGAGATACGTTTTTAGCTATTTAAGACTAAAAACAACTTTTAATTAAGCAAGATATCAAAATTCCATATTAATTCAATCTAAAAGTTGATAATCACTAGTTGGCCAAAATAAATTGATGGCCAAAAAAAGAAAAAAAAAGCCCACTATTTACAGATTTTTACAGAGAATATGAGTTTTCAAACCGACCAACAAGAAAACCAATACCCTTAAGGGGTGTGCAAAGTACAAACAAAAATATTTTTCCCCTAAAAGTTCGTTGATTTCCTAATTCTAGAAATATAATTGATAAAATAAACCAAAATTATTTACCCTTCAAATCTAATGTTTAATGATGCACTGTCAAAGCATTAGTCTATATTATGTGGTTTCTATGCTCCAGGGGTTTGCACCATGCACACCCTTAGAGATACAATAAAAGATTTCTATTCCAGAAGGATTTTACACAAGATTTCAAAAACAGTTCTATAGAAAAAAGCTTTGTACATAATCCTTTTGTACATAACAGTTAAAGGAAACACATGAATTCTTCAACATTAATTAAAAAAAATTATCTGTTTGACCGAAATAGTACACAATTTCTAAGCTTAAAATACAGGTTACCAAAATACAAGCTTTTGAAGTTGAAATCCTTTGATTTTAGTTGCCTGATTTTAGACAGCAAATAATACCAACCATCTTCTTCATTATTCTGCATGAGATGCGCTTTACCTACTAGTGGTGGTCATTCAGGACAAGTTAGGAGTGGACAAAATGTACAACATACTCCAAGCATACCCTTTTCATTTTTCAATGAAAATACCCTAAAAAAGGTATTTTCCAAATTTCACAGGACGCAAATCCTCCAATTGTTGCAGCTTGTAGCTCAACTTTCCGCAGATACTTTCTAAAGAAGCAGTCCTTTTAAATACTTTGGCAGCGAATATCAGACTATCCAATTTTATTTGTATCTTAACTAAGCTATACAAATTCGCGTGCTATGCTAGCCCTTCTAGTTTTAGCCCTTGACCATCTTAGAAACATTACCCCTTATGTTTTCTGCCACTGGTAGCTAAGACTTTCCACTCCATAGACGCTTTTCATAGAAGCAGTTCTTTCAGATGCTTTGACAGCGGATATCAATCTCAAATTTTCCAATGAATTTATGTCTTAACTAGACTGCGCCAATTCTCGGTTTATGCTAGACCTTGTAACCTTAGCCATTAGACAAACTAGCGAAACTCCCCCCTCCCATCTGTCCTCTAATCACCAGAATTGGAAGATTCAGAACCGAAGCAGACTAAGTCCTATAAAAATTATGTCGATACATATGTTTCTGAGATTACCTAATTAGAATTGAAATCTTGCTTATGGATGCATATTTTAAAACTAGCGAATAATTCTGAGACAATTTGCTTTTATAAGTATGACAATAATGTCCAAAACTGAGGGCAATATACATTAAACAAAACCAGGTAGATTTGTTTTTGTGTTGCAATAAAAAGAAGCATTATATTTGTAGAATACTACAGAAAAAAAAAAACTGAAATGCTTAGACAAAGATATGAATTTGAACTTGGTTTATGAACGTACTAACAAACATATAGCTGTAATTATTTTCGGTTAATGATACTTTGAAAACGTTAAAATTGGACTTAATCCACTTTAACACTCTACCCTCAATTTATTAAGCAAGTCTTACAATCTTACCCTCTGAGGCTTAGCCTTTTCGCTATAATATCCGACCAACGTCTCTTTCTATTCTGTATTAGCTCTGTCATAACTAAACTCTCAACTCAAACTCTCTGAACTACTATCACCTTGAATCTAAAGATGCTTTCTAGGCTTCAAGCGATTTTCCCTAAAAACATAGAATATTCAATAGAGAGTGCGCAACATATTTCTCTCAGTTGATTGACGAAAAAAGCCTTAAGGTGTCCTTTCTTAACATTGGATTTTGGAGCTTAAAGAAAAAGGAGTAACGAAAGGAACACCATTTAAAGGAAATGAAAAGTCGACTGAATAAAGTCTGCTGAATACGACACCCTGCCATTTAGTATGTCATTGCACTGCCTCGTACTTCGCAGTGGGCTTGTTTATTTTAAAAGGATTTGAAACAAATATAATTACCTTCATTACACAATGAAAAATTAAAAGAGTCAACACTTTTCCCACTGCTTCAGTAAAAAGACATATGGCTTTTTGTCCTCCAGCCACATCCTATGGGAGGAGAATCGTAGGAACCATTGGAGGGCGCTCATTCGATGGGGAATCGAAAGTTCTAGAGCACTTATTACGAGTTAAAAGTGATTCAAAAGACAACTAGGCCCCTTCCTTGCCTCGTATGATACCTCGTCCCTCGTAACTACCAAATATATCCGATCAAAATAACAAATAACTATCCTGTTCAAAAAAAACCGTGAGGCACAATAGATATATCTTCAAGAATTAAATTGAATGGTAATAGTCGTAAATAATGCAAATTGCCTATTGTTCGCAATAGTTTTTATCAAATAGTTCGTGGTAGCGAACTGTAAGTAAAGAGCGACT
The DNA here is from genome assembly GCF_032884065.1 of Artemia franciscana. Classification (NCBI taxonomy): domain Eukaryota; kingdom Metazoa; phylum Arthropoda; class Branchiopoda; order Anostraca; family Artemiidae; genus Artemia; species Artemia franciscana. The sequence continues at coordinate 15,882,699 of NC_088874.1, forward strand.
TGGCTCAATAGCAACCGAAACTCTAAAAAGCGGAATTTTGACACCGATAGATATATCAAAAGAATTGGCTTATTATACTGATTAACAATATACAAGTTTCATCGAGTTTGGTTATAACCATCAAAGGCTACGACACTGAGAAAATTTGCTTGATTTTAAAGAAGGGGGGTAACAGCCCCTATAACTTAAAGAATCTTAATAAAAATCAGACCAGCATATTCAGGGCATAAGATAACCGTACTGTTAGAGGTTTCAAGCTCCTATCTGCAAAAGTGTTGAATTTAGAAATTTTTTGCCAGAAGAAAGATCAGGGATGCGCGTTTATTTGTTTTTGTTTTGTTTTTGTTTCTCCTAGAGGTGAAAGTATTTACCCAAAGGTCCTAGAATATCGGAAGAGGGATCATTGTAAAAAAATTAACAGTTCTGATGCCCTTTTTAGTGACCAGTAATACTGGAGGGCAACTAGGCCTCCTCTAACACCCCCTTTTCCAAAAACTGTTCAATCAAACTTTGAGATAGCGATTTTTTCAGCATAGTTGCAAAGCCCAATAACTATGCCTTTTGTGATAACATAACCCCTCACAGGCCCTGGAAAGAGATCTTTAAGTTATAAAATTTGCTCATTGTTTACGTATAGTATTTGTTGTGGGGAAGTATGCATACATTTTTCAGTAGGGAGAGGGGGACGAAATTTCTAATGGAGGGATTTTCGACTGGGAGAATATCCATGGGGAGGAAAGTTTCCAGGGGGTGAACTTTTCTGGGGAAATTTTAAACTGCAGGAATTTGCCAGAATTCCTATTTTATATGTCTTGCTTTCTCTTTGCCGACTCAATTTTACGCGTAGAGATGTTAATGGTAGTTGTCCGAGGTAAATTTTTATCGGGATTGAATCGTATAGAGGATGTTCCTGTGAGGAGGCGAAGACTTTTCCGTAGAAGTGGAGCCAGATTTCCTGGTATTATTTAAAAATGATCAGAAATTAAATAAAAAAACGAGTTTTTTCAACTGATAGTAAGGAGCAAATTTAAAACTTAAAACGAACAGAAATTATTACGAGGTGATTGCCCCCTCCTCAACACCCCGCTCTTTATGCTAAAGTTTGGATTTTGTCCCAATTCCTTAAGAACTACTCCTGAAACACACGGTTTGTTTAATTAGAACAATAAGAAGCTTTTTCAAAAATACTAAAAAACTTGCGTAAAGCGTGAAGATCGAGGTTTTGAGGAGGGGGCAACCCCCTCGTATACGTAACAATTTCTGTTCATTTTACGTTTTAATATTGCTCCTTATTTTCAGCTCAAAAAAAAACTTGTTAATTTCACTTAGCCACAATGGATTATTATTATTTTATTTTTTTTGGGTTTTGGACCAGGGCACTTCGTAGAGAAGGAATTGTCGAAGAACTTCAAAAGGGGACTCATTCTATTGGAAATTAAAAGATTTAGTGCTTTTTAATAGTCAAAAGGGATTTGAGGGTATTCAGCCCCCCTCCCACGCCCAGCATTTCCCCAAACACATCCAATCAAAATTTTGAACAGTAATTTTGTTCAGCGTAGTTGAAAGGTTCGGAAATTACGTCTTTAAAGATGACCCCCCCCCCAAGCCCTCAGGGCATGAGTTGTAAGTTATACCTTAGGGTAATAAAAGGTTCTTACAGAAATTAAATAAAAAAAACTTGTTTTTTTAACTGAAAGTAAGGAGCGACGTTAAAACTTGTAATATATATATCCCTCGCTCTTTACGCTAAAGTTTTTAATTGTTTTAAAAAGTAGAATTGTGGCAAAGAGTCAAACTTTAGTATTAAGAGCGAGGGATTGCGGAAGAGACAACCCATTTAATATACGGAGTAATTTCTGTTCGTTTTAAGTTTTAACATCGCTCCTTACTTTCAGTTAAAAAAACAAGTTTTTTTTAAATTTAATTTCTGAACGTTTTTGAATTAATGTATGTTTGATTTTGGCTCTCCGCACATAAATTATAAAAATTAAATTTGCATATTAATTCTTTTTTTTGGCTAAATGGCTTTCTCTTAGTTTTGATCAGACGATTTTGAGAAATAACGGGTGGGGAAGGAGGCTTAGTTGTCCTCCAATTTTACGGTTACTTAAAAAGGCAACTAGAACTTTTAATTTTTAACGAACGTTTTTATTAGTAAAAAATATATGTAACTTAAGAATTAACTTAAGTAACAAACTTTTATATTCTTATATTTTTATTATGTATACGAGGGGGTTTGTACCCTCGTTAATACCTCGCTCTTTACACTATATCGTAAGTTTTGTCCCAATTCTTTAAGAATGACCCCTGAATCAGAAAGGCCGTAGAATAAATAATTGAAATTACTAAAAATGCTTTAGCATAAAGAGCGAGGTATTTATCTCCTCCTAAATACCTCGCTCTTTATAATAAAGTATTTTTAGAACCCCTCATATGCGTAATAATCTCTGTTCGTTTTAAGTTTCAGTGCTCCTTACTTTCAATTGAAAAAAACGTGTTCATGTTTATTTTTTCATTATTTTTTTTTATAGTAATGCTAGAAAATCCTGCGCCCTTTTCATTGAATTTTCTTCCCCCATGACATATTCCTCCAAGGAAATATCCTCCCACATGGCCCCCTCCCCTCAACCCCACCCCCAAACCAAAAAATCCCCCTGAAAACGTCTGTACACTTCCCAATAACTATTACTGTATGTAAACACTGGTCAAAGTTTGTAACTTGCAGCCCCTCCCTTGGGGATTGTGGGGGTAAAGTCATTCCCAAAGACATAGTTATTATGGTTTTCGACTATGCGGAACAAAATGGCTATCTCAAAATTCTGATCCGTTGACTTTGGGAAAAAATGAGCGTGGGAGGGGGCCTAGGTGCCCTCCAATTTTTTTGGTCACTTAAAAAGGGAACTGGAACTTTTCGTTTCCGTTAGAATGATCCCTCTTGCGACATTCTAGGACCACTTGGTCAATACGATGACCCCTGGGGAAAAGAAAAGAAAAAACAAACAAACAAATAAACACGCACCCGTGATTTGTCTTCTGGCAAAAAATACGAAATTCCACATTTTTACAGATATGAGCTTGAAATTTTTGCTAAAGGGTTCTCTGATACGCCGAATGCGATGGTGTGATTTTCGTTAAGATTCTGGGACTTTTAGGGGGTGTTTTGAATGAGGCAAAAAATGAGGCAAATTTTCTCAGGCTCGTAACTTTTGACGACAAAGACTAAATTTGAAGAAGCTTATATATTTAAAATCAGCATGAAAATTCGATTCTTTTGATGTAACTTTTAGGATCAAAATTCCGTTTTTTAGAGTTTCGTTTACTATTGAGCCGGATCGCTTCTTACTACAGTTCGTTACCACGAACTGTTTGAGAAGGGCCGTATAAACTTCGGAGGGGACTCACTGTTTTGGAAATCAGAAGCTCTATTGCTCTTTTTAAGATTCAATGTGTTGGAGGTCAAGTATTTCCCCCCCCCCCTTACGGTGTATTTTTCCCAAGGGCATCCGTTGGGAATTTTGAGATAGCTATTTGTTCCAAAAAAGCCCAGAGATTGCATAACAGGCATTTGGGGTTGACACTACCCCCTAGAGTCATGGGGCAAGGATTTTAAGTTATGACTTGGGGGCATATAAGCCATTTATGGAAGGGGCGGTTGTGGGAGCTTTAGAGGAGGCTACTTTGACTGGAAATTAATAGTTTTAATTCCTTTTTAAGAGTCAAAGTGAGGAAGGGCAACTAGTCCCCCTCCCTAACGCCCACTTTTCCCAAAAGGCGTCAGATCAAAATTTTGAGATAATCATTTTGTTTACACTAGTCCAAAGAGCACATAACAACGCCTTCAGGGTGTACACAACCATCCGGAGCCCATGGGCAAGGGTTTTAATCTATACCCCAGGCATATAAGGTTTTAATGGAATGGATGGTCGCATAAATTTCGGATTGAATGTGGCTCATTTAGTTGGAAGTCTTTAGATCTAGTGTCCTTTTTAAGAGTAAAAAGGGAATGGAGGGCAACTATTCCCTCCTCCAAAAGCCAATCATTCCCTAAAACACATCCGATCAAAATTTTTAACAGAACTATTTTGTTCAGCATTGTTAAAATGTCCAATAATTATGTCTTTGGGGATGTCAACCTCTCCACAGTCCTCAGGTTAAAGGTTGTAAGTTCGGCAATTCGTTTAATGCTTATGAATAGTATATTTTATTGACAAAGGTATGCAGCTATGAACTTTATTTTCCCAACAGACGAAGGCAGTTCAGATGAGCTTTTCAGAGATTGTTGAGGGGAGTGTTGAACTAAATCAAGACATGTTGTGTCTGCATGAATTGCCAAAAGGGCGTAATTCATGAATGACTGGGTATATTAATTTGGAACTTTCAGGAAATGATAAGAGGGACGATCAAAAAGAGAATATTTGTACGCTATTCCTACTGCTACGACCACCACTGCTACTACTGATACCACTACTACTACCACACTACTCTATTTAAAATATTGAGGGAAATTTTGAACTAAAAGGAAAGACGCTATATGCATGCACACTCTCAAAAGAGCTTGTCTCAATAGTTGATTTGGTTATTAAGTTTGAATTTTCAAAGAATGCTGAAAGGGAGAAATCCTCTGATCAAAAGGCAATATGTGGACACTATTACTAATACTTCTATCAGTGCTACATTTACTACTACTACTGCTACTTCAACTACTACTTCTATTGCAACTACATGTAAATGCTATACGTTAATTCTGCTGCTGCTACTAGTACTACTGCTATTACTATTACTACTACTATTAGTAATACAGATACCTCTACTGTGACAATAATTATAACTTTGCCTAAAGGGTATGAAGGTGAAATTTTCAAGGAATACTCTTTTTTGGGGGGGAGAGAGTGAACCTAATCCCAACGCGTCCTCTGTATGTAGGTTGTAAAAAGGGCGTGGCTGTAACATCTTTGGAACCGTTTGCTGTGTGAAGTTGAAACGAACAGGGCTTGTTGTTGGGGATGTTGAACAAACTAAGCCATTGTTCGCTTAGTTTGCTTGTTCGCTTGTTCCTCTAAGTCATTTTAATGTGATTCTCGGCTTCAACTTTTCAAAGTTTATAGAAGAGTTTACAATTCGCTTTGCCGAAAGGCTAAATCGATATTTTATTATAGAAAATTCTATGCGTGCAGTAAAGACATAAGGAAGACATGGCAAGTAATCATTGCTGCTCTCAGGCCATCTTTTCTGCCTCCTTCTGTCCCCTCAAGTGTTGTGATTGACGGCAAAAATGTAGAGGGTGAGCTAAAAGTTCAAGACGCGCTTACTTCCTATTTTGCTAATATCGGCAAAACTACAACCTCGTCTGTAAGTCCTTCTACTTCTCTACCTGATTTTAGGTCTTATTTTGGACCACCTTGTCCTAAATCAATGGAATTGGAACTTGTCTCTGAAGCTGAAATAGCCAGAATTGTCAGTGGTTTGAGGAGTTTTTCATCTTCTTGCCCAGACCGTATTCCGACTAAGGTTGTCAAGTTCATTCTTCCTGTCATCGTTTCTGCCCTCAAGAGACTTGTCAATATTTCTTTTGAAAATGGTGTCTTCTCAATTTCTTTAAAGCGTGATCGTGTTATAATTCTCTTTAATGATGGATCAAGAAAGGATCCTGCAAATTATCGTCCCATATCTCTTTTAGCAGTGTTTAGTAAAATTTTTGAAAAAGCTATGCTTTCTCGACTTCTTGATTTTCTTAATTCTAAACATTTTTTTCATGATTTTCAATTTGGTTTTAGGGCGAAGCACTGAACTATGCATGCATGTGCAACTCTCTTGAATTATTTACATTCAGCTCTTGACTCTGGTCTGATACCTGCTGCTCTTTTTCTCGATGTTCGAAAAGTATTTGACTCATTAACACACAAGATTCTTCTTTTGTGTTATATAACTTCAACCCTCTGACAGCTTACAATAGGACATGGAACACGCTCCCAGAGTTCACACGAAGCTGCCACTCGTTTGGTATGTTCAAAAATTATGTTAGAGATTTTATAGCTAGTAAATAATATTTTTTCCGGCTCCCCTTGCAGTTGATGTCTCTGGATTGAGTTGGATATTTGTTTGAGTTGGTTAAATTATGTGCTACTCCCTGCCTAGCTTGTCATTTTTGGTGATTATTAAGGTGGGTGACTCGATTTATTTTTTGGATTTTGTTCATATTTTTTGTGTTGGTATTTTTTTCTCTCCTGTTCTTTCCCGGCCATGGAGTCTTATGGGGGAGATTATCTTGAAGTAATTTTTGTTCATGAAACTTATGCTAAAAAAAGAACTCAGAACTCAGGACTAAAAGAAAATATTTGCATGCTATTACTACTGTGTCTACAGATACTACTAGTACTGCTACTATTGTTACTACTTTTACTACGACTACTGCCACTAAAACTAGGGCTACTACTATTAATTCTAATGCTACTAATACTATTGCTGCTACTAAAACTAAGAGTATCAAGGCAAAAAAATTTGGGAAATATTGAAACTGTTTGGAACTAAGTCGAAACACACTCTGTCAACACAGGTTGTTTGGAAGACCTGTTAGAATTACTCCAGGAACGTTTCATGGTATTCAGTTCAAACTTTCTGTGTGTGTTGAAGGGGATGTTGAAGAAACCAAAGGTGCTACGTGCATACCGCTACTAATGCTACTACCACTATTGCTACTATGAATGCTAAGAGTATTAGGATAAAGCTTTCAGGGAATATTTAAGTGGATGTTGAACAAAGTCAAAAGGCTCTAGTGCCACTTTTAAGAGTCATAAGAGATTGGAGGGCAAGCAACCCTCCCTCCAAGCCCATTCATTTTCTGAACACATCCAGTCAAAATTTTTAGACAGTCATTTTGTTCAGTATAGTAGAACGGTCTAGTGACTATGGCTCTAGGGATGTTGGGCATGTCAACCCCCCCACAATTATGTAATCGGCCCATTATACTTTAAAACTAGATATTGCTTTAAAAATGAATAAAAAGGCATTGTGTGAATGGTTGCCAGTATGACACCTAAGTAATTTATCGAGAACGACAGGGGGTATTAAGTTGAAACTTTCAAGGCTATTATTATTACTACTTCTGCTCTTACAATTTAAATAAATCAAAAGAGTGTAAGTGTGTCCAAGTTGTCAAAGAGCATAGAAAGAATTTCTTGGGAATTATATTATGTTTTATTTTTCAGGTTAACTTGAGGAGACGTAAAATTAAATTACACAATTATATTTGTATTAGGATTAAACATTGCTGAAAAATTTCTCCAGCATAGAAATTGCAAGCCAAATTATGGATTCTTATAGAAAACTCTCGAAGATATAAAATATTTTTCCCACGAAATAGACTGTGTCAATAAAAAACGAACAGAAATTGATTTAATTTTTTTCCACAAAACAGCTTTTTCAAAGACAAGTAAAGAGTTCATTAAACCGAAAATGAGAAGAAATAAAGTCAAATAATCTTACAAGCGTAAAACTATCACAAATCACCATCAATAAATTAATGAAACCCAAAACGAACAGAAATTGCAATAAATAACCGAGTCAAACTCAAAACTAACAAATACTAACATGCGTAGTTCTGACAACCCCCATGCCTTCTCAAGACAAGAGCACAATTTGCACTAAAAAAACAACAACAAAAAACAAATGACATTGGATTGTCAGATAATATACATATACTGGTATTTATTCCTTAAAGTTTCAAGAATATGTTATTTATTAAGGTCAAAAAAGTGAAAACATTTAAAATGTATTTTGCTTTCAGTAACAAAATATTAAAAACCTTTCAAAGCTACGAAACAGGTCGTGCCACAACAAAGTGGCGTTTTCTGCCATTTTATGCTAGAAAACATCAATCTTCGCTAAGACAGGGTAAATATACCGGGGAAGATGAATTCTAACATACCCAAACAATTTTTTTATGATCTAAAATCCTCAATTAGAAATAAAGAGCAGCCCTCCCTCTTGGAAAACGAGAAAGCTGGCATTTTACATGGTTTGCAATCATTTGCTTTTAATTCTTATTTCCACCTTGACTTCCAGGTTTCCGTAAGATTGCTGAGAGATGTTTCGCTAAGATTCTATGACTTTTAGGGGGTCTTTCCCCTATTTTCTAAAATAAGGCAACTTTATGCAAATAAGGCAAATAGAAGTTCGTCTTATAGCTTTATCGTAGACTGTCATATGGTACCTTCTGTCGCGGAAAGTCTGGAACCATAATAAGGTTACTGGTATAATATCCATAGTTGATAATCCTTTCACTGAGGGTTTACAATCCCCCTTTTTCATACCCTCCACTAGCCCTCCTAGTAAGTGAAAACTAAAAACACGTTTTGAAAAAAAGAAAACTGCCTAATGAAAAAATGTCCTTTATCCAATGACACAAACGAATTTCTAATGTGCAAGATACCGATGACACCATACCCCTCATACTCTTATTTTATGTCTTCGAAGCCGAATTTAGCTAATGGGACATACCTGGGTAGTATTGTTAGTAAAAATGGGGGATGCTCTTACCAATATAAAAAGTAGAATAGCCAAGATCAAGGGTGTTTTTTCATTGTTGAAAATAAAAAATTGTAAGAATGCTTTTAACTTTGCCTAAAGGGTATGAAGGTGAAATTTTCAAGGAATATTCTTTTTTGGGAGGGAGAGAGTGAACCCAATCCCAACGCGTCCTCTGTATGTAGGTTGTAAAAAGGGCGTGGCTGTAACATCTTTGGAACCGTTTGCTGTGTGAAGTTGAAACGAACAGGGCTTGTTGTTGGGGATGTTGAACAAACTAAGCCATTGTTCGCTTAGTTTGCTTGTTCGCTTGTTCCTCTAAGTCATTTTAATGTGATTCTCGGCTTCAACTTTTCAAAGTTTATAAAAGAGCTTACAATTCGCTTTGCCGAAAGGCTAAATCGATATTTTATTATAGAAAATTCTATGCGTGCAGTAAAGACATAAGGAAGACATGGCAAGTAATCATTGCTGCTCTCAGGCCATCTTTTCTGCCTCCTTCTGTCCCCTCAAGTGTTGTGATTGACGGCAAAAATGTAGAGGGTGAGCTAAAAGTTCAAGACGCGCTTACTTCCTATTTTGCTAATATCGGCAAAACTACAACCTCGTCTGTAAGTCCTTCTACTTCTCTACCTGATTTTAGGTCTTATTTTGGACCACCTTGTCCTAAATCAATGGAATTGGAACTTGTCTCTGAAGCTGAAATAGCCAGAATTGTCAGTGGTTTGAGGAGTTCTTCATCTTCTTGCCCAGACCGTATTCCGACTAAGGTTGTCAAGTTCATTCTTCCTGTCATCGTTTCTGCCCTCAAGAGACTTGTCAATATTTCTTTTGAAAATGGTGTCTTCTCAATTTCTTTAAAGCGTGATCGTGTTATAATTCTCTTTAATGATGGATCAAGAAAGGATCCTGCAAATTATCGTCCCATATCTCTTTTAGCAGTGTTTAGTAAAATTTTTGAAAAAGCTATGCTTTCTCGACTTCTTGATTTTCTTAATTCTAAACATTTTTTTCATGATTTTCAGTTTGGTTTTAGGGCGAAGCACTGAACTATGCATGCATGTGCAACTCTCTTGAATTATTTACATTCAGCTCTTGACTCTGGTCTGATACCTGCTGCTCTTTTTCTCGATGTTCGAAAAGTATTTGACTCATTAACACACAAGATTCTTCTTTTGTGTTATATAACTTCAACCCTCTGACAGCTTGCAATAGGACATGGAACACGCTCCCAGAGTTCACACGAAGCTGCCACTCGTTTGGTATGTTCAAAAATTATGTTAGAGATTTTCTAGCTAGTAAATAATATTTTTTCCGGCTCCCCTTGCAGTTGATGTCTCTGGATTGAGTTGGATATTTGTTTGAGTTGGTTAAATTATGTGCTACTCCCTGCCTAGCTTGTCATTTTTGGTGATTATTAAGGTGGGTGACTCGATTTATTTTTTGGATTTTGTTCATATTTTTTGTGTTGGTATTTTTTTCTCTCCTGTTCTTTCCCGGCCATGGAGTCTTATGGGGGAGATTATCTTGAAGTAATTTTTGTTCATGAAACTTATGCTAAAAAAAGAACTCAGAACTCAGGACTAAAAGAAAATATTTGCATGCTATTACTACTGTGTCTACAGATACTACTAGTACTGCTACTATTGTTACTACTTTTACTACGACTACTGCCACTAAAACTAGGGCTACTACTATTAATTCTAATGCTACTAATACTATTGCTGCTACTAAAACTAAGAGTATCAAGGCAAAAAAATTTGGGAAATATTGAAACTGTTTGGAACTAAGTCAAAACACACTCTGTCAACACAGGTTGTTTGGAAGACCTGTTAGAATTACTCCAGGAACGTTTCATGGTATTCAGTTCAAACTTTCTGTGTGTGTTGAAGGGGATGTTGAAGAAACCAAAGGTGCTACGTGCATACCGCTACTAATGCTACTACCACTATTGCTACTATGAATGCTAAGAGTATTAGGATAAAGCTTTCAGGGAATATTTAAGTGGATGTTGAACAAAGTCAAAAGGCTCTAGTGCCACTTTTAAGAGTCATAAGAGATTGGAGGGCAAGCAACCCTCCCTCCAAGCCCATTCATTTTCTGAACACATCCAGTCAAAATTTTTAGACAGTCATTTTGTTCAGTATAGTAGAACGGTCTAGTGACTATGGCTCTAGGGATGTTGGGCATGTCAACCCCCCCACAATTATGTAATCGGCCCATTATACTTTAAAACTAGATATTGCTTTAAAAATGAATAAAAAGGCATTGTGTGAATGGTTGCCAGTATGACACCTAAGTAATTTATCGAGAACGACAGGGGGTATTAAGTTGAAACTTTCAAGGCTATTATTATTACTACTTCTGCTCTTACAACTTAAATAAATCAAAAGAGTGTAAGTGTGTCCAAGTTGTCAAAGAGCATAGAAAGAATTTCTTGGGAATTATATTATGTTTTATTTTTCAGGTTAACTTGAGGAGGCGTAAAATTAAATTACACAATTATATTTGTATTAGGATTAAACATTGCTGAAAAATTTCTCCAGCATAGAAATTGCAAGCCAAATTATGGATTCTTATAGAAAACTCTCGAAGATATAAAATATTTTTCCCACGAAATAGACTGTGTCAATAAAAAACGAACAGAAATTGATTTAATTTTTTTCCACAAAACAGCTTTTTCAAAGACAAGTAAAGAGTTCATTAAACCGAAAATGAGAAGAAATAAAGTCAAATAATCTTACAAGCGTAAAACTATCACAAATCACCATCAATAAATTAATGAAACCCAAAACGAACAGAAATTGCAATAAATAACCGAGTCAAACTCAAAACTAACAAATACTAACATGCGTAGTTCTGACAACCCCCATGCCTTCTCAAGACAAGAGCACAATTTGCACTAGAAAAACAACAACAAAAAACAAATGACATTGGATTGTCAGATAATATACATATACTGGTATTTATTCCTTAAAGTTTCAAGAATATGTTATTTATTAAGGTCAAAAAAGTGAAAACATTTAAAATGTATTTTGCTTTCAGTAACAAAATATTAAAAACCTTTCAAAGCTACGAAACAGGTCGTGCCACAACAAAGTGGCGTTTTCTGCCATTTTATGCTAGAAAACATCAATCTTCGCTAAGACAGGGTAAATATACCGGGGAAGATGAATTCTAACATACCCAAACAATTTTTTTATGATCTAAAATCCTCAATTAGAAATAAAGAGCAGCCCTCCCTCTTGGAAAACGAGAAAGCTGGCATTTTACATGGTTTGCAATCATTTGCTTTTAATTCTTATTTCCACCTTGACTTCCAGGTTTCCGTAAGATTGCTGAGAGATGTTTCGCTGAGATTCTATGACTTTTAGGGGGTCTTTCCCCTATTTTCTAAAATAAGGCAACTTTATGCAAATAAGGCAAATAGAAGTTCGTCTTATAGCTTTATCGTAGACTGTCATATGGTACCTTCTGTCGCGGAAAGTCTGGAACCATAATAAGGTTACTGGTATAATATCCATAGTTGAAAATCCTTTCACTGAGGGTTTACAATCCCCCTTTTTCATACCCTCCACTAGCCCTCCTAGTAAGTGAAAACTAAAAACACGTTTTGAAAAAAAGAAAACTGCCTAATGAAAAAATGTCCTTTATCCAATGACACAAACGAATTTCTAATGTGCAAGATACCGATGACACCATACCCCTCATACTCTTATTTTATGTCTTCGAAGCCGAATTTAGCTAATGGGACATACCTGGGTAGTATTGTTAGTAAAAATGGGGGATGCTCTTACCAATATAAAAAGTAGAATAGCCAAGATCAAGGGTGTTTTTTCATTGTTGAAAATAAAAAATTGTAAGCATGCGAAGATAAGTCTACAAATCAAGAAGTGATGACAGTGGTCGGATATGGTTCTGAAACGTGGGTGCTTTGGAAGACGAAGGAGGATTTGCTAAATTTTTTCCTGAGGAATTGTCTCTGGGTCGTTTTGGGTACACCTTTGACTAACTATATATTAAATAAAACGCTGTACGAAAAAATGTGGCTCTATTCAACTTTCTAATGCTACAATGGCAGTAAGGCTGAGATGGCTATGACAACTTTAACAGATCTAGAGTGATAGTTTACAAAAGATAGCATCGTTCTTTCCTGCCATTCATTTAGGTACAAACGAAAAATAGGTCGCCCCCGAATGGGGCGGGAACAGGTCGTAAAAAAGGATTTAAAGAAAATTAGAACATTTGTGGAGGGAGTAAAGGGTGAAGCTTTGAGTAAATTGGAGTGGTGGAGGAGCGTGCGCAGTTGCGTTGACCTAAGGCGGCTTGGTACAGCAGTGAGTTGTTATAATAGTAGTGGTAGAAGTAGTAAGGTAAAAACGTAAGAAGGTAAATAATACGGCATTGGACTTATGAGTCCCTACCAGCAGTGATGAATTCCGTTTTTCGGCACTTACCCATTTAGAGCTGGGACGACTCTGGCCGAATTTCCAAAGCCACTGAACCCTGTCCCAAACTAAATAACTGGCCATGCCAGGAATCGAATCCATACCCCTCGGACCAAGGATTCCAAACCCAGCGCACCAACCACTTAGCCAGGACGGCGATGAGAGACTACTGAGAGAGAGCCTTTTATTTTCTGCAGACTGCTCGTCGAATTTCCTTATCATAAGAGAACTTTCTGTTACTTTCTTTTAGGTCGGTTTTTTGTTTTCAATAAAGTGTTATTCGTTATAGATCTACAGATTTTTCAAAAATACCACGAGTCAGTTTATTTCGGCTAATTTTATAGATATATCTTACATTATATTCATCTTTGTTTGTTTTAAGGCTCAACTTCACTCTGTAGTTTCGTAAGAAATTTTTTATTCTTTTTGATTAATGACAGCTGAAAGACACTGCTGGAAATACTAATCATTTCATATAGCTTAATGTAACCTAAAAAATCTACCGTCGTCAGCGTCAAGGGTGATACGTAAAGCAATTTTAACTTTTTGAAACGAAAACCATTTACAATTCTTGCTGTTTGCAGGTATTTGATATTGAAAATTTAATCGTTATTAATAAAGGTATACTCCTAATACTAAAAAACAAAAATAACTAGTCTCCAGAAAGTGCTTACGCGTTACGATTAAAATTTCCAGTGATGAACTTCACGGAATTCAGCTCGAATTTGTGCAAGGGTTAACTTCCAGGTTGATATCTAACAAATTGGACATAGGGGGTGGGAGACTTACGAGGAGATTAACAATTTTGTATGTAGATTCAGCCAAGAATTCAACGCAACTTCTTGTGACAAGTTAACCTCAGACCTAGATGACTTTGTAATGTGCTGGGTCTGTATTAGTAGCCTTAGGTAATTATATTAGGTCTTAACTTAAGAGTGCTATTCCAATTCAAATTCCATAATAGTAGTATTTCCAAGATGAGTTTTAAATGGCCCATAGCCACTATTCTTTTCTTCCTTAATGATTTAAGATCACGGAGAAGTTTAAAGGTGATTCTCTCAAGACGCAGGTGTTATTGATTTTATTTCAAGATCCAGGTGTTTGTAACGTAGTAGGGAAATGTTCTAAAAGATGCCGGTGTCTGTTACACAATAGAGAGTGTTTTTTCTTTGATTGTTTAAAAAATCTGCGAGGACCAGGGGTAAATCATGAGGGCCCTTCCAAGTAGAGAACCTTCAAGATACCAGGCCCCTAGCAACAAATTCCTACGGGGGCCCCAGTATCCAATTTCACCGGGCCACTAGCAACATTTCCGACGGGAACCCTAGCGGGCATTTCTAACAGGGGCCTAGGATCCAATTCCACAATTATTACGGGTAATTATTGCAACCTCACTGGAAATAAGGAAAAGGCAAATTCAAGGAATATTTAAAATTTCCCGTATAATACTAATTTCAGTGCAAAACTGGGTGAAAGAACTATGATATAACATTCACTTGTGTTTCAGATGTATAACAATAAAACCCTCTAAACCTTTACCTCTTAACATGTAGGTGCGCGTAATAGATCAATAGTCAATAGTATTGGGATGCTTGGAAACACACAATCTATTTAATCGTTAGAGGAACTATGCAGGGAATTTAAATTTGTTGCTAGGGCACCCCGTTGGATTTAACTGCCAGGTACCACCCTCTGGAATTAGATGGTAAGGCCCCGGTGGAATTGTTCGCTTGGGCCCCGGAGGAATTGTTCCTTGGGCCCCGGAGGAATTGAATGCTATGGACCCCGTTGGAATTTCTCGCTAGGGGCTCCTTTGGAAATTGCTGCTAGGGACCCGGGGAAATTGGATAATGGGGCCCCATTGGAATTGGTTGCTAGGGACCTGGCGTCCTCACATATTTTTTAGGGACCTCCCTGACCCTCACATATTTTTTAAGCAATCAAAGTAAAAACGCTCTCTATTGTGTAATAAATACCAGCATCTCTTAGAAAATTTCCCTATTACGTAACAAACACCTGCATCTTGAAAGAAAATCAGTAACACCTGCGTCTTGAGAGAATTACATAAAAAAAACTAGTTTTTTTAACTGAAAGTAAGGAGCGACATTAAAACTTAAAACGAACAGAAATTATTCCATATATGAAATGGGTTGTCCCCTCCGCAATCCCTCGCTCTTTACGCTAAAGCTGAATTGTTTTAAAAAGCAGAATTGTGGCAAAGAGTCAAACTTTAGCGTAAAGAGCGAGGGATTCCGGAGGGTACAACTCATTTCATATATTGAGTAATTTCTGTTCGTTTTAAGTTTTAATGTCGCTCCTTACTTTCAGTTAAAAAAAAACTAGTTTTTTTATGTAATTCCTGAACGTTTTGAATTAATGCATGTTTGATTTTGGCTCTCCACACATAAATTATTAAAATGAAATTTGCATATTAATTCCTTTTTTGGCTAAATGGCTTCCTCTTAGTTTTGATCAGACGATTTTGAGAAATAAGGGATGGGAAAGGAGGCCTAGTTGCCATACAATTTTTCGGTTACATAAAGAGGCAACTATAAATTTTAATTTTTAACGAATTTTTTTATTAGTAAAAAATATACGTAACTTAAGAATTAACTTACGTAACAAACTTTTATATTCTTTAATTTTTATTATGTATATGAGGGGGTTTGTACCCTCGTTAATACCTCGTTCTTTACACTAAATCGTAAGTTTTGTCCTAATTCTTTAAGAATGACCCCTGAATAAGAAAGGCCGTAGAATAGATAGTTGAAATTACTAAAAATACTATAGAATAAAGAGCGATGTATTTATCTCCTCCTAAATACCTCGCTCTTTATGCTAAAGTATTTTTAGAACCCCTCATATGCGTAATAATCTCTGTTCGTTTTAAGTTTCAATGCTACTCTTTACTTTCAATTTAAAAAACTTTTCCATCTTTATTTTTTCATTGTTTTTTTTATAGTAATTTTAGAAAATCTTGCGCCCTTTTCATTGAATTTCTGTTCCCCCATGACATATTTCTCCAAGGAAAGATCCTCCCACATAGCCCCCTCCCCTCAAACCCACCCCCACAACCAAAAAAATCCCCTGAAAACGACTGTACACTTCCCAATAACCATTATTATATGTAAACACTGGTCGAAGTTTGTAACTTGCAGCCCCTCCCCCAGGGACTGTGGGGGAGTAAATCATTCCCAAAGACATAGTTATTTTGGTTTTTGACTATGTGGAACAAAACGGCTATCTCAAAATTTTGATCTGTTGACTTTGGAGAAAAATGAGCGTGGGGGGGCCTAGATGCCCTCCAATTTTTTTGGTCACTTAAAAAGGGCACTAGAACTTTTTATTTCTGTTAAAATGAGCCCTCTTGCGACATTCTAGGACCACTTGGTCGATACGATGACCCCTGGAAAAAAAAATAAAAAAAAATACACACGCACCCGTGATTTGACTTCTGGCAAAAAATACAAAATTCCACATTTTTGTAGATAGGAGCTTGAAAACTTTGCTATAGGGTTCTCTGATACGCCGGATGCGATGGTGTGATTTTCGTTAAGATTATGTGACTTTTAGGGGGTGTGTTCCCCTATTTTCTAAAATAAGGCAAATATTTTCAGGCTCGTAACTTTTGATAGCAAAGACTAAATTTGATAAAACTTATATATTTAAAATCAGTATGAAAATTTGATTCTTTTGATGTATATTTTAGCATCAAAATTCCGTTTTTTAGAGTTTCGTTTACTATTGAGCCGGGTCGCTCCTTACTACAGTTCGTTACCACGAACTGTTTGATAACCGTTAAACTTGTTTGTGATCTTAATCATTAAGGAAGAAAAGAGTATTGGCTATAGGCCATTTTAAACTCATCTTGGAGATAGTACTTTTATATAATTTTGATACTAAAAGTACTTTTAAGTTATGACCTTGTATAATTACCTAAAAGCTAATGATAAAGACTCAGCACGTTACAAAGTCATCTGGGTCTGAGGCTAACCTGTCACAAAAAGTTATGTTGAATTCATGGCTGAATTTACCTACAACATTGTTACCCCTCGTAAGTCTCCCAACCTCCTTTTCCAATTTGGCAAGGCGCCAACCTAGCAGTTAACGCTCGCACAAATTAGAGCCGATTTATGTGAAAGTCATCGCTGGAAATTTTAATTGTGACGAGTAAGCACTTTGCTTGAACTAGTTAAATATGCTGTTTTTTTTAATATTAGGAGTATTCCCTTATTAATAACCATTAAATTTACAATATTGAATATTTGAAAAAAGCAAGAATTGCAAATAGTTTTCGCTTCATAAAGTTACAATTGGTTTAGGTACACCTTTGATGCCGACGACGGTATATTGGTTGGGTTACATTAAGCTATGTAAAATTATTAGTATTTTCAGTAGTGTTTTCAGCGGTCATTAATCAAAAGGAATAAAATTTTCTTACGGAGCTAAAGAGTGAAGTCGAGCCTTAAAAAAACAAAGATCACTGCACATTAAGTAAGATGTGTCTATAAAATTAGCCAAAATAAACTGATAAATTATTTTGGATTATGTTTGAACTTTTTGTATTCTATCAGAAGTATTTGGAATGTTGTTAGAATTTTTCTGTTTTGTAGTAAGTACTTTGTATTCTGTACCAACTATTTCTCAATCTCTTTGATTTATTTTAGAATTGTGAAAAGTATTTTTGTATTTCGTAAGAATAATTTATTGTTTTGCAGGAATTATTTGGATTATGTTTGATCTTTTTGTTCGTAAAAAAATATTTGTTACGTTTATAGCAATTACGGGTTTCGTATCAAGCATTTTTTGTCTTGCACCAACTATTTTTCTGTTAGAACTATTTTAGAATCACGTAAAGTATTTTTGTATTTTGTAAGAATTATTTCTGTTTTGTAGGAACTATTTTGGGTTATGTTTGAACTTTTTGCATACTGTAAGAAATATTTTGGATGTTTTTAGATTTTTTGTCTATTATAGCAAGTATTTTCTGTTCTCTTTCAACTATTTTTCATTCTTTTGGAACTATTTTAGAATTGTAAATAGTATTTTTGTATTTGGTTAGAGTTATTTCTTTTTCGTAGGATTTTTTTTTGCATTATGTATGAACTTTTGTATTCAATAAAAAGTATTTGGGATGTTGTTAGAATTTTTGTGTTTTGTAGCAAGTACTTTGTGTTCTGTACCAACTATTTCTCAATCTGTCAGAACTATCTTAAATTTTGCAAAATACTTTTGTATTTTGTAAGAATTGTTTATGTTGTGTAGGAATTACTTTGGGGTGTTGCTAAAATTTTTGTGTTTTATAGAATTTATTTTATGCTCTGCACAAACTGTTTTTCATTCTGTTAGAACTATGTTAGATTTGCGCGTATTGCCAGAATTTTTGTATTTCGTCAGAATAATTATCATGTTTTGTAGAAATTATTTTGGATTGTTTCTTAGGTTTTTGTATTGTACTATAGTATTGCGAATGACCCAGGTGCGCGTAGTTTCTATTTACTGGTCTTTATTTCTAAAGATTTACCTGGATTTTTAGAGGATGGCCTTAATTTCTAAAGTTTGGTCTTGATTTTTATGAATTCTTTTAGATTCCTATGCATTAGTCACAATTTTCAGAAGTTGGCTTTGAAATCTACACTTTGGTCTTGATTTGTATGGTTTGGGCTTGATTTCTATGCACTAGTCTTGATTTCTACTCGTTTGGATTTCTATGCCTTGGCTATGATTTTTACGAATTCTCCTGAATTTCCATGCATTTCCATGATCCATTTTAAACAATAAAGAAATATAAAATCAAAAATGAAAGATATTGCAATAGATCAAATGTTTTGCTAAAGCTAAGGAGTAATGTTAAAAACTCAAGAGCCATATCTAAAATGCAATGAGGGTGTGCTTACGAAAATACAAATCAATGGATTTAAAGCATGTTTTTATCATGAAAATATCAGAGAATACTTTAGAAATGGCGATATCAACCTAGATCTTAAATCATTAGAGAGAAAAGGATAGTGGCTATGGACAGTTTAACACCCATCTTTTTGGATACTACTCATAACAAGAGCTAAGAGCTCATATGGCCCTTATGACGAGGCCAGAAGAGCTAAAAGCCGAGAGCTCATATGGTATGAGCTCTAACAGAATTCTAAAGATCTTTAGCCCCCCAGATGGTCAAATCTGGGAAAACGGCTTTATCAAGTTAATTTGTGCAGCTCCCTGACACGCCTACCAATTTTCATCGTCCTAGCACGTCCAGAAGCACAAAACTCGCCTAAGCACTGAACCCACCCAACTCCCCAAAAGAGAGCGAATCCAGTACGGTTGCGTCAATCACGTATCTAAAACATTTGCTTATTCTATCTACCAAACTTCATCCCGATTCCTCCACTCTAAGCGTTTTCCAAGATTTCCGATTTCCCCCTCCAACTCCCCCCAATGAAATAAGAGCTCTGAGACATAAATTCCTTGTAAATATCAAATTTCAGTAAGATCCGGTCACCCATTCTTAAGTTAAAAATACTTCAATTTTTCTTATTTTTCCAAATTAAGAACCCCCAGCCCCTCCAAAGAGAACGGATCCGTTCCAATTATGTCAATTACGTGTCTACAACTTGTGCTTATTCTTCCCATCAAATTTACCCCAATCCCTCCACTCTAGGCGTTTTCAAAAATTTCTGTTTCCCTCCTCCAGCCCCCTATGTCTCCGGGTCCAATTCGAGTCGAAAATGGAGCATCTGAGACATAAGATCGTTCTACACATCAAGTTTAATTAAGATCCGATCACTTATTCGTAAGATAAAAATACCCTAATTTTCACATTTTCCAAGAATTCCGGTTTCCCCCTCCAATTCCCCCCAATGTCACAGGACCAGACCGGAATTTAAATAAGAGCTTTAAAGCACAAGATCCTTCTTGGATCAAGTATATTTCATGAGGATCCGATCACTCCTTCGTAAGTTAAAAATACGTCTTTTTTCTATTTTTTCAGAATTAGCCCCCCAGCAAATTCCCCAAAATAGAGCGGATCCGTTCCAATTATGTCAATCACGTATCAAATACTTCTGCTTATTTTTCCCACCAAGTTTCATCGCGATCCCTCCACTCTAAGCGTTTTCCATGATTTTAGGTCCCCCCCCCAAAAAAAAAAACAATTCCCCCAATGTCACCGGATCCGGTCGAGACTTAATAGAGCTTTGAGACATGATATCCTTCTAAATATCAAATTTCATTGAGATCCGATCACCCGTTCGTAAGTTAAAAATACCTTTTTTTCTAGTTTTTTTTAATAAACCCTCCCCTCCCCAACTACCCCAAAGAGAACGGATCCGTTCCGGTTATGTCAATCATGCATCTAGGAATTGTGCTTATTTTTCCCACCAAGTTTCATCCCATCCCTTAACTCTAAGTGTTTTCCAAGTCTTTAGGTTTCCCCCTAACACCCCCCCCCCCAATACCACTAGATCTGGTCGGGATTTAAAATAAGAGCTCTGAGACACGATATCAATCCAAACATCAAATTTCATTAAGGTCTGACCAACCGTTTGTAAGTTAAAAATACTTCATTTTTTTCCGAATTAACCGCCCCCCCCCCCCCCAGATGGTCAAATCGGGAAACCGACTATTTTTAATTTGATCTGTTCTTTTGTCCGTGATACGCCTGCCAAATTTCATCGGCCTAGCTTACCTGGAAGTGCCTAAAGTAGCAAAACCGGGACCAACAGACAGAGAGATCGACAGACCGACAGAATTTGCGATTGCTATATGTCACTTGGTTAATACCAAGTGCCAAAATAATTGAAAAGCCCTTAGAATAAATCATATAGATTATCCGACACATATTATCTGTAGGTTTTTCGGTACTGTGATTTTAACAAGTGCATTGAAGGATATATACTTACCAATTACATCGACAGCAGCAACACCAGAATAAACAACATTTAGGCCTTAGCACCTGAGAATTATTAGTTGATTGTATTGTATCATTCAAGTTTTCCTTGGAATTTTTTCCACTATTCCGCCTCGAAACAGACTTTCTGTGAACAGCCGATGTCTGTTTGTTGCTCATGTATCCACCATTACCATTTCCTGAAAGTTAAAATTCTAATATTTCCGGGTTATCGGCGTTACCTTCCTGATGAAAGGAAATAAAAAGTTTATTCACGAAGACGGAAAGGAAAAGAAAGGAAGAAGAGGTAAAATATTAGAGTTTTCTTGCTTGTTATCCTAGTCAACACATCGTTAATATCACTTTAGTCCACTATTGAAGACCCAATAAATTGCTCCTATTATTGCTGCTGTGTATTTCTTACAATTATTCCACTCTACTAGTTAAGAAAGTCTTAAGGCTTTCAACTCGTGCGTCCAAACTCTTAAGTTAAAAAGAATGGTATGCTCATTCAACCCCTTGCAACCTATATTTCAAACGAGGCGCAATTAACTTTGTTAGTACGAGGTTTTAATTAATACTAATTTTAGTTAAAAAGCAACGAAAAGAATTTATTCAACAAATAAAAATGTTGGGTTTTTTCCATACTAGCATTTTGGTCACTAAGGGACAGACTGATGTATGTCATCAGATTTCAGTCAAATTATTAACACTGCATAAGATCCAGTCAGTTCGCATTATGTTTTTAAATTCATACTTAAATTATACGTCAAGTTTAAACAAACTTTTAAGATTGTTAATAAGTCTTTAAAATGAGAATTTGGTATAAAACTTTATTGTTTACCTCTGTTTCAACTGAAAAAAGGAAAAAAAATACACTCGCTAAAAGCTTCTTCCTTTGTTCCTATATCCTAAAGAAAAACTTTAATTGCATGACCTCATGGTCACATCGGGTTGAATCTTTTACTAGTTTGCCTAGTTAGAACTACGACTGCAAACAGCAATAGAGGGTAACCTTGAGGGACTTCAAGCCTAGTAAACGGCACACCCATTGCACTGCTTTTTGATTAACGGATAATCATTCTAGGTTTTGTTTATTTTGGTGGGCCTTGTTTCTCTGTATAGCCTCTTTATAGCTTTGTTGCTTATGATGAGTAGCCTCCCTATTGTAGTGCAATATTTGCAGGCATGAATATATAACAAATCGGAGGTAAGCTCGAGATGGCTTGAGCGAGATGTTGGCTACTGTTTATGGCAGTGCAATACAAAGCACGGAAAGCCAAGTAGTCACCAAGATGGACCCAACCTTGCACAAAGCCTCCATTCAAGTGGAGTTGCAAATACTTCTTGATGTCTGGTTCTATGCCACCTTAAGTGATTGATGTAGATTTTAAGAAGTTAATAGTCCTTGACCTGCTTTGGAGGGACCAGTTGCTTTCTTTTAGGTCATAATCATAACATGTTTCAGTGGCTTGCATAATGCAAAGACAGGACAAGGAATGTTGAGGACGTGGAAAAAGAGCTATCATATTGACATTTTGACCGAAAAATTCAGAAATTTTGTGCTGGGTTTGTTATGATTTTCAAAAACTCAGCTCTAAGAGTTAAGAAACGAGACATTATTTGATATGGAACTTATTTATTCAGGCAAAACGGATGGGTGGGTTAGCAATGAGTAAGGCACATGCAGAATAAGAAAAAGTTTTACATAGGCTGGGAAGGTTTTAGCAGTACAATTCTAGGTGCTGGCTTTATGATCAAAAGTACAAAGTATCAGTCACAGTGGTATATACCCCTATAGAACTCAAATTAACTTGTATACAATTATGTGAACAAATAGGGTAGATTCAAGGTAGAAACATGATATTTGTTCTTAAGGACTTTAATAGCAAAGTTACTTCAAATAGGAGTAGATGATGTCCAGGTTTATGTAAATTTGGTGTAGGGAATGAAAATAGAAATGGTAATAGGCTCCTACAAATCTGTAAGTAGAATAATATAACTGTAGCGAATCTAGGGTTCTGGAATAAATTGGCCCATAAGTTAACATGATATTCATGTGATGGTAAAACGGCAAGCCTTATTGATTATGCTAATGTAAATTAAAGATAGGCAGGATCTGAACCAAGACTCCAGGGTACACAAAAGCAACGTTGCTGATGTTAACAGTTAACGCCAACTGTTGAGGAAATCACTGCTGTTGATGAAATTGTTTCTATGAGAAATGTGTGGGCTTGAAGATCAATAATGATAATATTAAAGAGCTGGTAATTATCTGTTATAGCGACCTCACTCAAGTTCTTCATACATTGATGCATTGTAGAACTGGCTTCTTCGCTAGTTTCTTTAAGCTTAGCGTGACACAATACAAGGGCAGGTAACAAAATAGAAGGACAATATATAATTTGGGCAATATATTTGCACATTTGTGAGGGGGGGGGGGGTAAAGTATTAAGACGTTGTGAAGTTAGAAAATATTTCTTACTTCATGATATGTAGAATGTTTGTACCCAACACATTTTGCGCGCACACCCACTATACTCCGCCCCCCGAATCTGCAGATATAAGTAGTATGGCCGTAACAGGGACCATGCGTGCATCATTTGCATATACCATAAACCTCATTGCAGCTACAGCAAATCTTTTTAGCACACTACAGAGGATGCATCATTCGCATATTCCAGCCGGCACCTCGTTTGCATATACCTCTCTGGAAATGATTAACATATATTTAACCTTCACTGAATAAGAGGAACGACCACTTTAGTAAACCGGTTTAAGTGAATTCAAATGGAATGGTAGAATCGGTGTAATCAGAGGAATGACCGCTTAAGCAAACCAGTTTATTTGATTTCAAATTGAACTAAAATAATTTATGATATAGTCTTGAACTTTACTTAGGAATATATTAAGATAGGCATAGTGGAAGCACTTGTATCATTATATTTATGAGAATGATTGCTTATATTAACACTTTTTAGAGCGTATTAACGGTCGTCCATGTCCCACGTCCAAGGGCCCTAATGCCCCTTCAACATTTTATTACTCCCCCGCAAAAAAAATAAAATAGAAAAAATAACAAGAATAAGAAAGAAATTTAAAAATGAGCAAAATTACGAAAAATAAAAACAAATTTAAAACAAAAAATAACCATAAATAAAAACATTCAAAAATGAAAAAATAACAAAAAATTAAAATGAAACAATAGCGAAAAATAAAACAAAAAAAACGAAAAAAAAACTAAAATGAAAAGGCTTTAATCGTAGTGCAACTTTGAGAGATAGACAAAACAACCTACAAACACAGAGTCAGACACACAAACACACAAAGACAGACAAGGGGACAGCCAAACATCTACTCAGACACAGAGGCACAGGCAAAGAGAGAGAAAGAGATAGAGAGAGAGACAGAGAGAGAGATAGAGAGGGAGAGAGAAAGAGAGAGAGAGAAAGAGAGAGAGACAGAGAGAGCCAACATGCCAAGAGCGCTTGAGTGATAGGAGAAACGTTTCTTGGTAGAGCCAAATAAGATAAATTTTTTGGAAAGTTGTGGAGAAGCTAGACAATGAAATAGCGGAACAGGGCTGGGATCAGAAATGGGGTTGGGGTATCCAAACAGGTCAGGATTATTTTAGAGAGCCAGGAACTCCAGAAACGGCATTGTGATATCTCTCTCTCTCCCCCCCCTCTCTCTCTCTCTTTCTCTCTCTCTCTCTCTCTCTCTCTCTCTCTCTCTCTCTCCTCTCTCTCTCTTTCTCTCTGTGTCCGTGAGTCTGAGCGGCTATTTGCTTGTTCCTCTCTCTCTCTCTGTACCCGTGTGCTTGTGTGTCTGAATCTGTGTGTTTGTATGTATTTTTTACTCTCTCTCTCTCTCTCTCTCTCTCTCTCTCTCTCTCTCTCTCTCTCTCTCTCTCTCTTCTCTCTCTCTCTCTCTCTCTCTCTCTCTCTCTCTCTCTCTCTCTCTCTCTCTCTCTCTCTCTCTCTCTCTCTCTCTCTCTCTCTCTCTCTCTCTCTCTCTCTGTGCCTGTGTGTCTGAGCAGCTGTTTACAAATCTATGTTTCTGACTCTGTGTGTGTGTTTGTATGTGTGACTCCGTGTGTCTATATGTGTTTTTGTTTCTCTTTCCTCCCTATGCCTGTGAGTCTGAGTGGATGTTTGCTTGTCTCTCTCTCTGAGCCTGTTTGTTTGAGCAGATGTTTCCTTCTTTCTTTCTCTCTCTTTTCCCCTTCTCTCTCTCTCTCTCTCTCTCTCTCTCTCTCTCTCTCTGTGCCTGTGTGTCTTAGCGGTTGTTTGCTTATCTCTCTGTGCCTGTGTGTCTGAGCAGCTGTTTGCAAATCTATGTTTCTGTCTTTGTGTGTGTGTTTATATGTGTGACTCCGTGTGTCCATATGTCTTTTGTTTCTCTTTCTCCCTATGCCTGTGTGTCTGAGTGGATGTTTGCTTGTCTCTCTCTCTCTCTCTCTCTCTAAGCCGGTGTGTCTGAGCAGACGTTTCCTTCTTTCTTTCTCACTCTTTCTCTCCTTCTTTCTCTCCTTCTCTCTCTCCCTCTCTCTCTCTCTCTCTCTCTCTCTCTCTGTCTCTCTCTCTCTCTCTCTCTCTCTCTCTCTCTCTCTCTCTCTCTCTCTCTCTCTCTCTGTGCATGTGTGTCTGAACGGATGTTTGCTTCTCTCTCCCTGTGCTTGTGTGTTTGGAGAGACTGTTTGCTTGTCTCTGTGTCTCTCTTTTCGTGTTTGAATGTCTGACTATGAATTTTTATATGTTTTCGTCCCTCTCTCTCTCTCTCTCTACCTATATATCTGAATGGATGTTTGCTTGTCTCTCTCAGTAAGTGTGTGTATGAGCGAGTATTGCTTGTCTCTTTCTTTTTCGTTTATTTGTCTGACTCTGTGTGTTCCTAGGTGTTTCTCTCTCTCTCTCTCTCCATAGCTGTGTGTCTGAGCAGGTGTTTTCTTGTCTCTGTGTCGGTCTTTGTATTTCTGATTCTGTGCGTTTGTATATAGTTTTTGCTTCTCTCTCTCTCTGTCTCTCTCTCTCTCTCTCTCTCTCTCTCTCTCTCTCTCTCTCTCTCTCTCTCTCTCTCTCTCTCTCTCTCTCTCTAAGCCTGTGTCTCTTAGCGGCTGTTTGTTTGTCTCTCTCTGTGTCTGTGCGACTGGGGAGGGTGTGTTTACAAGTTTAAGTGTCTGTCTTTGTGTGTTTGTTTGTATGTGTGACTCCGTTTGTTTGTATGTGTTTTTCTCTCTCTCTTTCTCTTTCTGTATCCGTGCTTCTGAGCGAGTGTTTGCTTGTCTCTGTCTTTGTGTGTTTGTGTGTCTGACTAGTGTGTGTGTAGGTGCTTTTGTCTCCCTCCCTCTGTGTCTATATGTCTGAGCGATTGTTTGCTTGTCTCTCTCTCTCTCTGCATGTGCGTCTCAATAGGTTTTTGCTTGTCTCTGTGTGTTTGTGAATCTAACTCTGTGTGTTTATAATGTGTTTTGTCTCTCTTTCACTCTCTATGTGTGTCTGTTTGTCTGAATGGATGTTTGCTTGTCGTTCTTTCTCTGTGCCTATGTGTCTGACCGGGCTTTTGCTTGTATCTGCATCTTTCTTTGTGTGTTTATATGTCTGACTCTGTGTTTGTGTGTTTTCAGTTGTTTTTATCTCTTTCTCTTTTTCTGTGTGTCTGAGTGAATGTTTGCTTGTTTATGTGTCTCTCTTTCTTTGATTCTCTGCCTGAATCTGTGTTTTTGTATGTGTGTTTTCTCTCTCTCTATCTGTGCGTGTATGTCTGAGCGGCTATTTGATAGTATCCCTCCCTATGCACTTGTGTGCCCAGGCCAGTGTTTGCTTGTATCTGGGTCTGTTTTTGTGTGTCTGATTCTTTGTGTTTATAGGTAATTCTCTCTCTCTCTTTGCCTATGTGTCTGAGTGGCTTTTTGCTTGTCTCTTTCTTTCTCTCTCTCTCTCTCTTTGTGCCAGTGTGTTTGAGCGGGTGTTTACTTGTCCCCGTGTCTGTCCTTGTATGATTGTGTGTCTGAATCTGAGTTTCTCTCTCTTTGTGTCTGTGTGTCTGAGTGGCTGTATCCTTATCTCTCTCTGTGCCTCTGTGTCTGAGCGGATGTTTGCATATTTCCGTGTCTACTTTGCGTGATTATGTGTCTAAATCTGTGTATTTTTTCTCTCTCACTATTTTTTCTTTTTTCCTATCTGTTTCTGTTTGTTTGAGCGGGTGTCTGTTTGTTTCTGTGCATGTCTAATTTTTTGTGTATCTAATTCTGTGTGCTAGTATGTGTTTTTGTTTCTCTCTCTCTATGTGTGCTTGTGTGTCTGAGCGACTGTTTGCTTATGAAGTGTCTGTGTTTTTGTGTTTGTGTCTTGATTTTGATAATAATATTTATGGTTTCGGTAACGCAATAGAGGATTCCCGTTATATCTTGCAAAATTTTGATAATATAGCACAAGATATTTAATAATATCAGACAAGATTTTGGTAACATCGCACAAGGTTCCGAAACACTTAGCTGAAATTTTTATACATATCACACCTATTTTCTTATGGCACCCTTCCAAAAAAGCAATCACTTGACAGAACCAATCACTAATTACCTGTCAAACTTGCATAGAAATAGTTTAAAATTTTCTATGTCAACCTCATTACCAACATATAATCTGTAATTCTAATATGAACAAGTTAAAATCCTTCAGATTTGAAAATCAATGAACTTTTCTAAGAGTACATCCATTGATTAAGCGTGTTTCTAGCAGGTGACATCAAACATTTTCTTAAAACAAACCTTGATTTTAAGTCTGCGATTTTTTTCATTTTTTACTATTTTAACAACATTTTGTCCTATTACTCCCTTTCAAAATCTTCATTTGACATAAACATTTGCTATCAATTAAGGTTTCTAAGGGTAAATTCATTGATTATGCTTCTTTCTAGAACGTGACATCAAACATTTCTTTAAAACAATCCTTGATTTAAGTCTGCAATTTTTCTCAATTTTTTATTAATCTAACAACATATTGTTCTATTGTCCCATTCCAAAATATTCCCTTGACATAAACATTTGCTATTGTTTTGTCAAATTCACGTTGACATCATGTCAAATTG